>NC_056727.1:1115994850-1116244850 GCF_019279795.1 Protopterus annectens
ACAAAGTTATTGAGATATAGCTCCAGCTTAGTGTCTGGACGTTTGAGAATCTATTTTTTGTAACACAAAACTCAACTTATTTGCTGAGTAGTATTTACTATTGTGTAAAGTGCCTCTGATATTTAGAGAAGAACTTAAGAAATCAACTTTTCTCAAATAATATTTGCATATTTTTGATTCAGTTTTGTATTTCTAGTTATATTATTTCTAAGACCATATAAGTTAAAGTAAGGCAGTTATAATATGGGGATTTCATATCTCTCCATGTTTTTCTCTAGTCTGAAGTCACACTTGGCAGCATTTATAATCTTGTCATGGAAAAAGTCTAGGATGTCACAACAGACCATTATGATTTCAGAAACTGAAAATGTTCAAAGGTAGTGATAAATGTATTTAGTAATTTGTTATGACATTGAGAAATAGTGTGATATATATGAAATGCAAGCTTGGTAATGGTTATGTAGTATTTTCCTGCATTATCCAAAAATATTTAATGAAAATGTAATGTGTAGGCAGACTGTAATAACATTCCCTGCAGGTTTTAGCTAATCTGCAGGTATGAACATTATTGTGCATAGCTTGTGAGTGTGCCAAAGTTTAGAGCAGCGCTTCAGTCTGTCAGGAACAGAAGGTGCCCAAGTGAAATGTAACACATGACTTATGCACATTTGGAATTGCAGCGTGAGTGCCTATGACCCATAGACAAGGATAATGAAGCACATTATAGCATGTGTCAGTGAAAAAATTAACTTATAACCTTTACCCTAGATGTTGGACATGTCCTAGCAGTATCAGCTGATTCAAGGTGATCCAACAAAGTCATATTCTTCAGAAGCCTGCCTTGCCATCTGCATGAATAAAGAGAAGGTTATGGCTAGGTTCTTAAAGAGCCAGACCCAGTGACTTTATTATTTTACCTGAAAAAACAAGCACCGCTTCATTCTTCAGTATGTGAGGGCATGCAATGTCACATGACCATGGGTAAGAGAGGAAAACACATAGGATTTTGAAGATAAGAATTCATGCCAGCAGAACACCATAAGCACGCATGTATGAAAAAGACTCACAGTAATATTTTCACTCACTCTATAACTCCAAGCAAGGGAAATGAAGATAAGATGCTGCATGTTACAAACAGTTTCATGCTCTGTAGTTTACAATTTTATTGAGTTCATTTTTATTTATCTGATAATTGTGAAAGTGGAATTTCTTAAGCCATGAACTAGGTCAAGGGTACACTAATATTTGATCGTTGCATTAATTTTCATAGATAATAAATGGCAACAAAACAAGAACATCTGAAGCAGTACATGAATGCATACAGTAATACAGAAATACATCTTGCAGTTAGTAGGCAGGTAAGAAATATGCACAGCAAATAGTACATTTTTCAGTTAAGCATGAAGATAAATCACATTAAACAAAACAGTATATTCTTCACGAAACTTACGTTAACAACAGTAGTTTCACTGAAAGGAAAAAGTTAAATAATATCATCTTAAGAAGTAAAATGAACATAAGCATTCTGAGATTTTTAAGTTAGTGAAATGCAGGGATACACAGAGAGAGAGAGAGAGAGAGAGAGATAAAGGTTCTTTGGCATACAGTAGGAGCAGGCCACAGACACAGCCTCAAAACATGTTCAATAGGACTTTGGGTTACTGTGCATTGGAGTTTGATTCACAAGAAAGTATTAACACTTGGCAGATCCTTCATCAGAATGCAGTACATGTGGGATTTAAATAGGCATGAAGTCATGGATCAGTACTTGGCTTCTTCTAAGTTTCCAAGTATTATTCCCGCTTTCTTAGTAAAAAAAAATCACTTACTGAAAAAAATCAGAGTTCATAGTCAGCAAGGGATGCCTTAAACCTAAAACTCTTGTTATAGTAATTTGCTGATTAAGAAGTTGTACTCGTATTTTCATGAATTTCAGTAATTATGTTAGTAAAGAATTCACAAGCCGTAAATATAGTTGTATATCCTACTACACAACAGTAGGAGATTCAGTTCCACAAATCCATTTATGAATTCAACAAATTATGGATATTTTCTGAAGGGGTTTCACTCTCATTTTTGAAATCTTAAAAGGACAGGCAGTGGTCACTTTGGAAATTAGGTATCATCACTATTTTTTGTATATGTCTGCTGTTTTGCAGAACTAGTATTTAACAGTGAGTCATTATGACTCTTGTTAGTTATGCCTACTAGCAGTAGGGAACAGACAGGCCAGATTATGTGGAAGTGTCTTTTGCTTATGATAGATATTTGTTGCATGGTAATGAATCTACAGTACTAGATAGGAGAAAGTTAACTGGCTGAATTAAAGTATTCGTGAATCACACTCTTACTAATTAACACATACATTTCCTAAATGTAATTACTCTGCAGTGGAGTAAACAATTTGCTGACCCCAAACAGAGAACCATGATTTTTTAAACCTTTGCAAGATGCTTGTCACCAGCTGTAGACTCGTCCTCATAAAGAATTAAGATTGTAAGATATTTGACTTCCCAAAGACCCCATTTACATATACAATGCCAGTCATGAGACGGTTGAATATGCAGGACAGATAGGTAATAGAGGTATTGGATATAAGATGTATCAGATGAAAGTAGGGCACATGAGGACAAAGTCATGGGTGACAGAAAAAGAAAGATTTGTCATTTCCCTTTGCTGGATTCTAAGTTTGAAATATTTTGTTCAGTTCGTACCCTTTCTTTAAAAAAGGACATTGCCTTACCTTTAGGTGAAGTAAGCTAATTATCATCATTGGTGCGGATGATATCACTTGTAAAATAGCTGGTGTTGCTGACCATCACATAGGACCATCTAATGTGGGTTGGCAGTAATGACACAAGGTGATCTTCATTCAGTATTGCAGGTGGGATAAGATACTTTATTATATGTGTGGGGCACTGTTTGTAGCCTAGGTTTGAATTATATGCCTACATCTTCAGTGAATGTTAGGCAAGCTCCAGATTACTTCATTATTCAGTTTTCAATTTGTTGATTAAGAAGTTGTACTTGGTGCAGCAGACTTGTACTTTGTTCTATGTGTACATGGGAGCACAAGAAAGTTAAAGTGCCTTGCACATGCCTGCACAGCCAGCAATTCAATGTATTATGTATGAAGGTATTAATCAAATCCCAGCACTTTTCTGTAGACAATGTATTAGCAGTCCTATTCAACCGGGGAGGATTTCCATACATTTAGTCTGGTTAATGATGCCACTTTATTTTCTGGATATAAAATTAATACTGATAAGACTAAACAAGTATGCATGAATTATTTAACATTTGTCTATATTAAATATGTTTTTCCATTTCACTATAAAATACTAAAATACATATTTTTCTGTGTCCAGAAATACTCTACCACATAAGAGTAAATAATCTATGACCTAATAATGCAACAAAGTAAAACTGATAAAAATGTATTCCCTTTAAACTTTTATGCTCCACAAAGCATTAAAGATTACATGATGATGCTGTACCTAATATGGAATGCACATCAAATTATTCCTCCCTTCCCTTTTTGTTGAAGAAATAACATGTACGAGAACAACTGTATTGTAGAATAAGAAACTTTGATTTGCTGAGTAACTCATCCAGATATAAATACATGGTTGAGGTGTTTACCTCATAGACAGAAGGCACAGGGTTTGAGTCTCACCTTTGAAGGGAAGACTAGGCTTAAAATGAACCTATGATCCTATACATGTGCAGACATAACTTTTCTGAATATGCTTATTTACTGTTTAAATGTAAAACAGAATAAGCTGAATCCCATTATGTGATAAATCATTTCTTGGCTAACAAAGTAACTAACCAACTGTCCTTACAAAATATGTTCATTTCAACACTGACTACTATTCAAAGTTTAAATTATGTACTTAAAGAGGATCCTCATTGAATCACAAAGTGGTGTTTATTCAAGAAAACCTACATGGTCCATTAAGACTATGTGTACGCTGTGGAGTCATGCCCATTTTGTATTCAGTAAGTGGCTGTACATGGCAGTAAACATCAATGGCATGCTAACTACAGCATAAGCAGCTGAACTGTATGCTAATTAACCAACCCAGGGAGGACCCATTCAGCTAGCTATTAAGCAATCATGTAGACTCAGCGTAGATTTTCCCTGTGAATTCCAAAACCTATTGGAATGCAGCCAGTGAAACTTCTGTACACAGAAACAATGTTAAGGGCTATAGTTGCTCTTAAACAAGTGCATGTGCAACGGGCCTAAGTCTATGCTGCTGCTGCTGCTAAAAGATCTTGGCCAAGAAGGAGAAGGGTGGTCTGCACTACAGGAACTCTGCAACCTCTGTTGTCCACAACTGACAGCAAGGGCAAACCAAGAGGAAACAATACCACTGGAGACTAAGGTATGTGTAGCACTTAAGCTACAAGAACCTTTCAGAGACCAACAAGGAATATGCTGGGGGTATCACAATCATCAGCATCCGGGATCTTGCATCAGTTCCTGAATGCTATGCTACAACATGCCAGTGATTATATACAGTTTCCTCATACCCCCAAGTACAGAACGGCAACTAGGCAGGATTTCTACCCTGTAGCACACTTCCCTGAAGTCCTAAGTGTGATAGACTGCAAGCACATTGAAATCAAAACACTCCCTGTGGAACAGGGAAGGGTGTACATAAACAGAAAGGACTTCCACTCAATTAACTGCCAGGTCATGGTTAATGCTAAGGGAATCATCCTGAATGTGTGTGCTGGCAATCCTGCCATGACTCACATATCTGCACAACTCCCAACTCTATCATAAGTTTTCCAGGGGTGATATCCCATACGGTACAGTGGGATGCAGGGCATGCACTGGAGCAGCTGATGATACCCCTTAGAAATACAGACCCACCCACTGAAGAATAGTGTTTGGACTGCTGAAGTCATGGTTCCGGTGCCTAGATAAATCAGATGGATCCCTGCAGTGCAATCCCCATACCTTGCTGAAATTTCGCTGTCTGTGCCATCCTTCATAATATTATTCAGAGAAAACAGCTTCAGCAGAATATCAAGGGGAAGGGGCACACATCTCACCACCACCACTGGAAAATCACCACAGCCACATGCAGGTGAGGAGTCAGATGGGGAACCAGCAGCCACTGTGGGTGTAGGTAGACATAGGTGTGCACAATTTGCCCTTGCCCTGGCCAAGAGGCAAAGGATAGCACACATGCTCACACCTAAGAGGTAAATCCTGCATCCTATGCACATGCATACAGTACAGTTGATGCCAGGCACCATGCACAGCTGTTTCTTACCCATGTAATGGATGTCCATACCTCTCAACCTCTTAATGCAACAAATCTGGGCAAAGCCTAAAATAATGGGGAGACAAATGCCCACAAATAGGGATAGCTTTTAAATATTGCTCTTATAAACTTAGAAAGCTGCTAGAATAACAAGATTTGTGCTAGCATGCATTTTATGAAGGATACAAAGTCATTATTTAGTGACTTCAGTCCTCCTTGATTTGTCAGAAAGTCACAGATTTTATGAGGATCAGACAAAATATTTAAGGCAAAAATCTGGACATTCTGCAAAAATCTGTACAGTCGAGAGGTTTGCTGTCTCCTGCTAACACAACACAGTCTCAGCCCCGAAGTAAAACACCTGTAACTGCTGGACTATCAAGACAAGTGCTGAACATGGAATATGCCAATAAATATCCAAGAACACAAATAAATGGCAAATCCTTACATGCTGTTACCTGCTGATGTAATTAAGTATAAGGCATGTGATATAAGGTTGTTGTGCTTGTAACATATCACACTCACTCACAAACCAATGTTTAGTCCAAAACACGGAATACCAATGAAGTACTGTATTGTTTACTATGGAAATACCAGTAAGACAACACAACTGCAAGAGCAAAACTCTTGAAACCCAACTTCTGCTGTGGAAATATGCAAATAGTAGTTAGTTCCCCCACCTTCTAAGTAATGGGAACATTACAGTTCATATAATCCAAGGAATAACACATGATGCAGTTGTTATAAATGTTTTCCACACAATTGTCACAAAATGTGCACACATTTACAACATAAAATCAATTGTATATGATTGCTAGGCACCTCCCTCTGTACCTAGCACTCCTATGGTGGTGTCTATGGGCCATCTTAGAAGCATAACACCCCTGTGTCATTGACAATATATATGTATTTTACATTTCCATGGAACAAGACAGAAGACTGTAGTTAATAAGGCTGTCTATCTGTAAAAGTCAATGCATGCCAAAATGCCTATGCCAAAAGTGAGCTATAAGAAGTCCATACAGATAACAGTTTAATCTTCAATTGCATATATATAAAGGTTTTGTTTAACATGTAAACAAATCTAACGTGTACTTGAAAAAAAATACAAGTATATCTTTGCAACATCAGAAGCCTTCTGTGCAGATAAATTGAAATTAATATCAATGCTCTGTGTTCTACAAATACAGAAGTTCATTACCTTCAAGCTCCCTAGTTACAGAATTACCTTCTTAAGGGTGTAGATTCGGGCGTCTGAGCAAGGTGAAGATGCAAATGCGGTGTGAACTCATTAGAATTGTTGAATCCCAAACTTTTGGCTTCATGTCGCAAATGTAAACATAGTATAGGCTAAAGGTTTGCAAATGTGAATGATTAGTGGGAGGGAGAAGGAATACAAAACAACAATTCAGACTCCCTACCTGCAGTGAGTGTGTCAGACAGGAAACACTTAAAAAGTGCAGAAGTATTTGTAACAAGCTTTAAAATGGAAGGGAACAGACAATAGGTAAGAGGGGGATGGAATTTATTGGAGAAAACTGGCAAAGGAACCAAGGTATTGGGAGCAAATACCTAGAGAGGGAAAGATGATAGAATGGGAAGATGCCAAGAATTTATTTGGATTGTAGGTTAGAAATTGCCTTCTCTATCAAAGATTGATATTGGAGTATAGGCAAAGAGAAAGAAATAGGTGGGTGCACTGGTAGAGTTTTTAGTAGAATCTAAAACAGGAGCTACCATTAAAAAAGGAATAATTAGTACAGCATATAAATATTGTATTATAACTATAAGAATCAATCAGAGGAAGTTAGAAAAGATTGGGAAGAGAAACTGGATAAGCAATTCACAGAGAAACAATAGGAGGATATGTGTATGTCTCCCAAATATGCAGTAAAGTCTAGAAGATCTAGGATTTTTACTTGGAAATGTTTAGATAGATATTTTAATAACCCAGGTAGACTCCAGAGAATTTTTACTCAGGTAGACAGCAAATGGTGGAGGTGTGATGGAGAAGAAAGAGGTAATCGGGAACATCTAGATCAAGGGAGGTCATAGTCTCCCTGTACTCATCACTCATCAGACCAATGATTGAGTACAATGCCCCATTCGGAATGTATCTGACCCAACACTTGCAGCAGCTGGAGAGGCCCCAAAAGTTCCTCACCAAAAGGATAAAAGGTCTCAAAGATATGTCTTATGCTGCCCGGCTGAAAGAACTCCAGCTCTATTCAGTCGCTTACACCTGCTCAGGGTGACCTGTGCCTGACATACAAGGCCATGTCAAACCCAGATTTGATGAACATGCTTCACCTCAAAAAATCGAAATCTCTTAGAGCCACAAGGGCAGGAGACCTAAACCTAGACACAGCTATTAATAGGACGTGCTGGAGGGATAGATTCATCACCCAAAGACTCCCTATGCTGTGGAACAAAATCCCAGTATATGTGAGGCAGAGCACCTCGCTGGCTTTGTTCAAGAGGAATCTTGACCAATGGATGGGAGATCGCAGATATACCCCAGGGATTACCTCAGTGTCTCTGCTCAACAGAGGCACTGCAAAATAATGGGCATAGTTTCTCCAAACTAAAGGGGTGGCGTAAGCCACAAAACTATGGGCTAGGCTTGTAAATGCCCTCGGGCAGATAGCCTAGTATAAACCTATGAACCTATGAACCTATGAACATATTTTCTGGGAGCATGGTGAGCTGATGGACTTCAAGGATTTCCTGCAGAATGCACTGCTGAAGATGTTGGGTGGACAGATTGGTGTGATGGAGATGATTTTTCTGGGCTATGGTACAGAATCAGAATTGCATAGACATGGTAAGGCATTGCTGTGTCTAATTATGGTGGCTGCCAAAAAAACAATTACTAGAAAATGGAAATCAAAATCTAAACCAGCTATACTAAAAGTAGTGAATATAGTAACAGCATACCTCCCAACTGTACTGAATTACTCAGTTTTTATCAAGTTTTGGGGTCCAGATAATGAGGTGCCACAATTCCCGAGAGGCACCCCTTCATTTCCAATTTTTTCCAGTCTGTTTTTATTTTCTTTGCTTTTTGAGCTGATGTCATCACATGCGTGATTATGTCAGCTCCATCAGGGCTACCAGCATGTTGGAATTGAGCTCAAGAGGCTCACGTTGTGCACAAATTTCCAGCTGGGTGCTCAAGGGCTGACTGTTCAAATGCTCTGCGAGTGGAAATGGCACTCCAGGAATGAAGTAGGAAAACTGTATTTTATTCAAATGGAAATGATGTTATATTCATGAATGGAAAGGCTGGCTGCTCAAATGCTCTGCAAGTGGGAATGGCATTCTGGGAATGAAGTAGGAAACCTTTATTTTGAAACATTTTCTTTGAACAGAAAGGACGTTTATTTTATATTATTCTAAATGGACGTTTTATTCCCAGTGAATGGAAAGGTGTGTGTGTGTGTGTGTGTGTGTGTGTGTGTGTGTGTGTGTGTGTGTGTGTGTGTGTGTGTGTGTGTGTGTGTGTGTGTGTGTGTGTGTGTGTGATATATACAACCATTCCACTTCCTAGTTATCTGTGTATCAAGCATGTTCCAGGCAAAGCAGAAAAATAGTACATGCTTTCTAGATGTCACATTCAGTAACAGATCCCTCCTTCTGTTTTACAGCCTTCAGAATCTCATTGGTAATTTTTTTCTCTCTCTTTCATCACTAATAATTTGCAGCAGAGTAAGTCTGCAGTCTGATTCAGCTCATCTTTGATTATTTGCACATGTCTGTATATGGAAGTTTTGACTGCCTTTGGCCAAATAGTTTTGGTATTAGTTGCTACTAATGTTGTTTAAGTTTTGACTTTCACTGCTATTTTTACAATCTAAATTTTTTTATTTATTTATTTTATTTTACATTTGTTGACCGGGATTGTCTGAAGAGCCCTTTTTCAGTGGAGGCTCGGGGAAAAAAGCTCCAACATTTAAATAATTTTCATTATAAATTAGCATTAAACAGCAATGTTACAGGATTATTACAAGGCATTAAATATGAATACAATGTTAAACAGTGTCAATAACCAGGAGTAGAGCATAACTATTTCAAGAAGTATAAAAAGATTTTATTGCAAGTTGCTGTTTTTGTATCACTTCTGACACAGTGGTCAGCATTGTTCTATGGATAAATTACTACCATTTCCTTGTCTGTTTATTTATTGCAGTTTGTGTGTGTTTGTGTGATATTGGGTACATTTTAGACACGCTGTATTGGGAGGAAATCTTTCATATCCTGAGCATTGGAAACTGGAGTTGCACCATATGTATTTTAGTTTGAATTTCTAGGGAATGCTTTTTTGTTCTGTGACAATAACACTGTAGTTTTAAAGCTCTATGGACTGAATCACTGTGGTTACTGCCTAAGACAATGGGCTATGCTAAATAGCCATTTAAGTTTCAGTCTTCCTATCTTTCAGGAAACTGCTGATTTGGCATAGTGGTATGTTGTTCTGACTGTAGTGCACAGGGTCCTGTGTTCAAGGCTTGCCAGTGAAATGTATGATGTAACACAATATTTTATTCTATCAACATTCCAAAATTATACAAGCAGTGTTTAAAATGCATCCCTGGTTTTTGGCCTTTTGACCCCCCCCCCAAAAAAAAACTGAAATTGAAAATAAGTTGTGCAAGATGCCCATGGCTTACACTACTGTCATTTATATATATATATATATATATATATATATATATATATATATATATATAGTGTGGGTGTGGAAGTAGACTTTTATGATGGAAATGTTCTGAATTGGGCAGTTTTGTCATTATTGGTTCATGCATTTTGTTTCATTGCCTACTGGAAAAATATTCAAACAATACATTTAAAATGTGCTCTGTCTAACAAGTGTGCTGTATTATACAAGGAATATAATTTAATAATGTCAGGAAGGTGTATCAAAGAACACATGTATGTTTCTTGTTTTTTGTGCAAGGGGCCAATGATTTGAAAACAGCCCAAAGGTAATATTTATCCACCACTGGCCAGATGCATTTTCTTTGGATGTGGTGTGGGTTTCAATGCTATTTCAATGAATGTGAGTTTCAAGGGCAGAGAAGTTTTAATACCAAGTATGTTTTCATTGTGAGACAGTAGTGCTTTGTTTAGCAGATGTATATTAGTATTTGTGCATTGGGCTGTAAAATGTAAAAATAAAATCCAAATAACCATTGTAGAAGTAAAGCAGTATGCACACATTTGTGTTTATGGTAAATGGGGTGAAATAGCCAGGTAATGGGACTTTGGAATGGCTGTAGGGGGACTCTGGTGCCATATTTTGGTTGTCTGTTTTTCAGTTTGCATTTGAAAGTTAGTATCCCACAATTCCATTGGAATGGGCAGGGTTACAAAATTATGTATGCAAATTTTATGTTAATCAGCGTACAGATTTGTACCTAATTTTCATGGGCTTTGTCCAGATTTTTGATGTTTCCAGGTTGAGAGGTATGACTAACAGAGATAAAACAACTGGAATTGAGATCTTAGAAAAGGCTAGGAGCAAACTACATAGGAAAAAATAGGAATTGTGGAAACAATACATATAGAGGAGGAATGAGGTTTAAAAGAAGGCAGGACTTAAATGAGTTATGTAATGTCTGACTAAAAATGATTGGGTAGAACATAAATGATATATAATGTTTGCAACTGGGAATGTGTCAGTCTGGTTTGTCTGGTTTATGATATAAAATGCTTGCAACTAGGATTGTCTCAGTGTGGTTTGTTTTCACATATATATAAATGTATGATTGCCTATGTCGTAAGTGATAGTGTAATAAAGATATGTTTTTGTTTACAAAAATGACAGGAATTGAATAATTTATGTAATGTGATTAGGTTGTATGATATATAGCAATATATGTGAAGTATAATATTTGTAAATGTGAACTTGTTAATACAGTTTAATTACTTTTATATAAACGTAAATTTGCCTTTGTCACAAGTGATAATTCAATAAAGGTGTTTAAAAAATAAATGGAAGTGAACAGCACCCATTTCTCAGTTTCAGTGCACTAACAGCCAAACCCTCCTTCCTTTAATGAAAACTGTATTTTGCTGTCATGTAATATTGCCATACATTTTAAGGACAATGATACAAAATTATTTATGTATTTTATTTATTTATTTATTTGACATTTGTTTACCGGGAAAGTCCAAATGGGTGGAGGCCAGAAGAGGAAAGCTTTACATTCATATGACAAATTTACTGAGATATGAAACAAACTGATACATATGATACATAGATACAAAAAATTCAAAACTTAATTAGGCAAAAATACATGGATACATTTTATTATTCCTTATCTACAGAATTTTTAACAGAGGCATTACAGTGGCTAATATATGTCATGGGAATAATTAGATTAACAAGAAAGGTTACAGTAAAACTGTGTGATAGAAGTAGTTAGTGTCTTGGTTTGTGCAGTATTTGGGTAACAGGAAGAAAACGTTAGATAGAATATCTATTTAGCTGTAGAAGCGTAGAGTAGTAAGGTATAGTAGTATGAAGAAATAGTCTTAGCTAACCAGGACTGGAGCATGGGCTAACCAGGGCTGGAGCATGGGCTAACCAGGGCTGGAGCATGGGCTAACTAGGAATGGAGCATGGGCTAACCAGGGTTGGAGCATGGGCTAACCAGAGCTGGAGCATGGGCTAACCAGGGCTGGAGCATAGGCTAACCAGAGCTGGAGCATGGGCTAACCAGGGCTGGAGCATGGGCTAACCAGGGCTGGAGCATGGGCTAACTAGGACTGGAGAATGGGCTAACCAGAGCGGGAGCATGGACTAACCAGGACAGGAGCATGGGCTAACCAGGGTTGGAGCATGGGCTAACCAGAGCTGGAGCATGGGCTAACCAGGACTGGAGCATGGGCTAACCAGGGCTGGAGCATGGGCTAACTAGGACTGGAGCATGGGCTAACCAGGGCTGGAGCATGGGCTAACCAGGGCTGGAGCATGGGCTAACTAGGACTGGAGCATGGGCTAACCAGAGCAGGAGCATGGGCTAACCAGGACTGGAGCATGGGCTAACCAGGGTTGGAGCATGGGCTAACCAGAGCTGGAGCATGGGCTAACCAGGACTGGAGCATGGGCTAACCAGGGCTGGAGCATGGGCTAACTAGGACTGGAGCATGGGATAACCAGGGCTGGAGCATGGGTTAACCAGGACTGGAGCATGGGCTATCCAGGGCTGGAGCATGGGCTAACTAGGACTGGAGCATGGGCTAACCAGGGTTGGAGCATGGGCTAACCAGGGCTGGAGCATGGGCTAACTAGGACTGGAGCATGAGCAGAGTTATATATTAGATAAATGGCTTTTGAGTATCTTTTTTAAAGTGAGCAGTATTGGTTGTGGCTCTAATAGTCTGAGGGTGTGTGTTCAAGATTTTGGCTATATGATTTGAGTAAAGAGAGTCACCTGCAGTATTATTGGCTTTGGCTATTTTTAATAGCCATTTATTATTAGAATGTAAGACACAATTTTTGGAATAAGGTTGTAGTAAGTTTTGGAGGACTGGAGTTTTTTTTTTCTGGTTGGCATTGTAATCTACGAGCCGTTGAGAGCTGAGTATAAGATAAGAGATACAGGAATTCTAACCAGGTGAGTCATTTTAGGGATAAGCAGTTATGTGATCTATATGTAAAGTCTGTGGTGAATTTTGCTATTTTATTGCAGCAAGCTTTGAATTTTCCCAAATCTGTTTTCTTTAGATTGGTGAGTATGGGTGAGGCATAAAGGAGAGTAGGTGTGTTCTTGAAATGGCAACTTTTGCCTTATTTGTTAGAAATTGCTTGTTTCTATATAGGGTGCCTATTTTTTTATGTACCTTCTTTATTGTTTGAGATATATCTATGTCGAACTTCATATTCTTATCACCAACAACACCTAGGAGTTTTGTTTGGGATACCAGAGTAATAGTGGTATTATCTATAGATGTGATGAAGAAAGTAGGAGGGGGGTCTGTAGCTCTAGTCAGTTGAAAGAGCATACGTTTGGTTTTGTCAGGATTAAGAATAAGCTGTAAATTTGTAAGTCAGGATTCTATTGCAGAGAAGGATTGTTGTGTTATGTCTTGAAGTTGTTGTAGGGAAGGAACAGCACATGTGATTGCAGAATCATCTGTATACTGGACAAGGGAAGCAATAATGTAGGAGTATGAAGATTATTTGTAAAGATATTGAAGAGAAGGGGGCCTAGTATAAAACTTTGCGGAGCCCCCAAAGTGACAGGAAGCAGAGGAAAGAGGTTTTGTTGCCATTTTACAGCTTGCTGGCGACCAGTTAGTTAGTTTTGAAATCATGCAAGTACAGAGTGACTGAGGTTTAGATCAGTGAGTATAGATAAGAGTTTGTAGGGTGAAATGGTATTAAAAGTCTTAGATAAATCTAGAAAGATAGATGAAGCTATTTTGCCTTCATTCCTATATTGATTGATGGTGTCAGTGAAGCTCAAAAGGGCAGTTTTACTGCTATGGTTGGGGCAAAATCCATGCTGTGATTTAGCTAGAATATTATTAGTTAAGAGATAGTTCAGAAGTTGAGAGTGTATGCACTTTTCTAGTATTTTAGATAGTGGAGATGGAATGGCAATATGCCTATAATTGGAGAGTTCGGCTGAGTTACCTCCTTTGTGTAAGGGGATTATTTTTGAGATTTTCTAGATAAGTAGAACCTGGTGTTTGGAGATGGAATGGTTGATGAGAATGGAGATAGGGTAAAAAAATGGCATCAGCTGAAAGTTTAAGATGTTCTACTGGTAAGATATCGGCTGCTCTTGTTGTTGGCTTAAGTTTTCTAAGTAATTTTGTTATGCTATCTGTTGGGACAGGATGAAAGGAGGTCATGTCATCCTCACTTGATGTTAAAAGAGCTGTTGGAGGGGAAGAGCAGTTGTTTTTGGAGAGTGATACCATGCTTTCAGTGAAGTATTTGTTAAATTGTGCTGCCATGCTACCTATTATGTTTGAGGATGAACGGGTTGGGGTTGAAGCTTGCCCAGGTTGTAGGATTCTTTTAATTGCTGACCAGAATATTTATGGTTTATTTTGAAGTTCTATTTGAAGTTTAATGTAATACTTTTTTTGGTCTCGTTTCATGTGCTTTTTGGCTTTGTTTCTGAGTTCTTGATATGTTTGATGGTTTGTTTGAGATTTGTTCATGGGGGGGGGGCATGGCCAAGATGGTGACTTGGTAACAGCTTAGTCTCTTAGCTCTCTTACCCTAGAAATACTTATAACATGAGTTTTACAATTTAAACAATATTTTGAGGATACTTTTATCACCAATACTACTAAAGAACTTTGTGACAACTATTGAACTAATTGTTAACTGACATTAAACATTCCTGTCAATTTCAACTATTCAAGATGATCTCTCTCTCTCTCAGCTCTTCAGAATGAGTCATACAAAAAGCTCTTCACAGGAGTCTTCTCTCAAAAAGGAACTGCATTCTTTATTATCAAATATCCAGGATTTATCACTAAAAATTGACAAAATGGACAACAAATTGGGTAGCTTTAAGGATAAGTGTTCTCAACAACTGGAACAACTTCAGGAAATCATTATGCAACAAAAAGGACTAATATCTGCAATGGAACAAACACTAAATGATATGGAAACTAGACTCTCTCTGAGGAAGAACACCAAACAGAATACTTGCTAAAACAAAATGCTTATTTATTAGACAAGCTAGATGATCTGGAAAACAGATCAATAAGGAATAACATTCGGATTTATGGACTACCTGAGAAAACTGAGACAACATAATTAATTTCCTCACATCCTGTATTCCCCCCACACTAAATTTACCTGAATCACTCTCCTATGGCACTGAACATGTTCACAGATCCATAAATATTACAGAAAACCTTGCTGCAGCAAAGGCTATGCCAAGTTCTATAATAGTGAGACTTTTTTCTAGTCAGGACAAATAACTCATTTTAAAAACTGCATGGGCTAACTCACCTATTAAATATCAAGATGCAGTAATTAGATTTGACAATGATTACTCCTCAACTGTGGTTTCAAAAAGAAAATAATTTCTTCCCTTAATAAAAGCATTAAAAAAGAAACAACTGAAAATGGATTTATTATTCCCAGCCAGACTAAAAATCTTCTTTCTGGAAGGGACAAAAATAATTGATTCACTGGATTCGGCAACAGAATACTTATTTAACAACAATATGTTTAACCAAGTGGAAGCAATGGACTGGACTAGCACCACTACTAAAATAATTGCTGACAAGAATGGTTGGAAGACTGGAACAAAAGAAAAAAAAACTAAAGGGCAAATAAAATTGTAATTATTAAATGTTGTAGCTCCTATCAAGACACTGTATTAATGTTAATGTTAAACTTTTCACTATAGAAACCATCCATCATTACATGTATCCTTTTAATTGTAAGTATTTATTCTTTCCATTATTATTATTATTATTATTATTATTATTATTATTATTATTATTATTATTATTAAACAGGAAAGGAGGGGAGGGGAGAGGAGAGAGGGGAAGAGGGCAAAAAGAAAGAAATATCATTAAAGGTAACAGACAGAGTATTGCTTTAAACCATTTGTTATTTCATGTTCAGTTTAGCATTTGACAGAGAAAATCAAAGAGAACTAGTTAACGCATCCAGATTATTGCTTGTTACCTTATATATTTGTTGATTAACAGTAACAGATGTTTATGTACTGCTGCTTATTCTCAAAGTGGATACTTTTGATTTAATATTAACTTGCTAAAATTAATAAGTATAGAGCAATAGACTTAACAAGTGCTGAATTCTTACTGACAAATACATGCATATGGCTACAATACAGATAAATGGCCCTTACAGATGTCCGGGGAGAACTTTGCATATGCACCAATAAACCTTCACTTCTATAACAACAGATCTGGTCTATTTCTAAGCAGCAAAATGTTCTGCTCTATGTTGTTTTTGCATTAATATAACTTTCTGTCAGGCCACACACTTCTCAGACTAAGAATGGAGCTTTACATTTTATTACATAGGTTCATAGGTTCATAAATAGGTACTAGGCTATTGGCTCAAGGGCCTAAGTAAGC
Organism: Protopterus annectens; assembly: GCF_019279795.1. Taxonomy (NCBI): domain Eukaryota; kingdom Metazoa; phylum Chordata; order Ceratodontiformes; family Protopteridae; genus Protopterus; species Protopterus annectens. Next base: position 1,116,011,221 of record NC_056727.1, read on the forward strand.
CTAGCCAACAAGGTTCCCTGGCTTATGCCACCCAAGAAAGTTATTTTCCTGTGCCCCTGTCGAGCAGAGCCACAGAAGTGATCCCCGAGATGTATTTCCTATTTCCCATCCACTCATCATTGAAGGGTGCTAATGAGGAACTTTGCTTGACATAGATGGGTAGCTTGTTCCAGAGTATGGGAAGTCTCTGGGACAGGAATCTATCCCTCTAGCATGTCCTGTTTATTGTGGTGACAAGGTTTAGGTTTCTAGGGCATGTAGCTCAGAGGGATTGGGATTTCTTTATGTGTAGCATGTCCAACAGCTCTGGGTTTGACATAGCTTTATATGTTAGGCAGAGATCACCTCAGAGTAAAGCTGGAGTTTTTTGAGATGGTCAGTGTAGGGCATCTGTTTGAGGCCAGTAATCCTCTTTGTGAGGTACTTCTGTAGCCTTTCCAGCTGCTGCAGATGTCTTGTGAGGTACATTCCAAAAGGGGTGTTGTGCACTATAATGGGTCTAAGGAATGTCGAGTAGAAGGGAACAATGACCTCTTTTTTCTTGGATGAGAACCCTTTTGTGATGAGGTGTGCCACGTAGAAGGATTTACTGACTACTGCACTACTATACATCTTGTAAAGTTATAGCTATCTCTATCTTGGTGCAGTACAGAATGAACGGAGAGTGTATGCATTTCCAAGGACTACATATTTTATAATTAAAACCTCCCCTTTGTAAGCAGAACTGAATATTTGATGTGTCTGATATGATCGCTGAGCTTGTGGTTCATATGGGTGGCTAGAGAGTCTTGTTGGGTTTGAGCAGCTTCTTGTGACAATATCCAAGTGTATAGATGTAGTATGCCCTGACAGTAGCAACACAAAGATTATTAGGCCCTGGTTTGCATTTTGTAATTTATTGTTTGGTTATGAGGGTTCTCAGAGGCAGTTTAACTCCAGACTTACCTTAAGGTGAAGATTTCAAACTCTATGTCTTCCTGCCTAGCTCATGAGCTCCCTTGCAGCCTTAATTTAATGATCCATTGCTCTGTTGCTAGACGGAAGTGGTCTGATGATTCCCCTTTGATGTGTAAGCCATACACTGGCAGTTGTCATTTAAAGAGTAAAAGGCAAATGCCTAAAATAGGTCATTCAAGTTTATTTCATAATAGACAATCACACTTTTTTTTTTTAAATAAACTAGTATTCTGTTGATGTAGTGCCCCGTGCTTGCTTCTGTGTGGTTATGGGCATGTCGCTGTGATTGATAGAGTAAATGGGAGTGGAAATGCCCAATGATCAGCTGCCTTACTAAATCTGAATATTTATGAGTGAAAGAAAATAACACACTGCTTACTTGCAGTGTTTTGCTTTTTTTGAACATTAAACTTTAAATATAATGGATTTTTCTGTGAATTTCTTTCCTAACTCATGATATTTTAATCAGGTTATCTTTAACGCTAAAAGTTGTAAAATAACTACACAAATAAAGCTTTAATAAGATACACATCAGAGCAAATAGAACCCCATCACATCTGGGGGCCACTTCCTGGATTAATTCAGTTACATTCTTTGGAGTTACTACAGTACAATCTTGACCTTGGCCTTTTTACTATGACTGCAGAGAGCTGGGCTACATATAATCACTACTCAATTAAGAATGCAAGACTAACAGTTCTTCGGATCCCTTACACATTTAGTATCAAGAACAGCATTACATGATATCCATATTAAATAATGCTTAATGGCATTAAAACCTCAAATGACATATTGTAATTGTAAAACAACCCAGTCTAACTATTCTGTGCGCTTCTTAGGTAAAGTTGTTACTGAGCTGTTTGTGAACGTCTTTCATTTTGTTCATTTGATGCACATTACAAGAGGCAGTGGTCCTCATTTTTGAAGATGGAAAGTTGAGAGCTAATTCTGCTGCTGATTCTGTTCACTGATGCTGCCCTTCAACCACTCATGGAGGTGCGGTGGGTGTAGGGGTGGGGTGTTCATAATCCCAATGTTTTTTTTTTAACTAAACCATCTTCCTACTCAGTCAGTCAGTGATTAGGGAGTGTGTGAAATTATGTATTCTTCTTTAATATGTACACCTCTATTTGAGCAGGCATTGTAGAAATAGTCATAGTGTTTTATTACCACAAAACTGACTGCTCACGCCTGCAATAAAATTACTAAATGGGCTTTTATCCATCCCTGTGTTGATAGACAAACCTATACTGGCAGATCATTTTATGGACATTCTGTAATATCTATAAAATAAAAAATCAGACTACAAAGGTTGTTTTATGCTTCAGTACTGGGAACAGTTAATATCCACCTCTCTGCTGATATTAAGAGAAGTGACTTTTGAATCTAGCAGAGTTAAGACAGACTAAAAGTTTTGTATTTTCCCCAACATTATGTTATTGTTAAGGTACATGTTTTGACAACTGTGTCACTCAAATTCATATTTCTCAACATCTTAGCCCAGGAATTCTGGAGCAACTCTAAAATAACTGGGAGATGTAGGCCCCAAGATAGGGGCAGTTTTACCTATTGCTCTTATAAACTTGGTTACTAGAATAATAACATATGTGTTACATGATTTCTATAAAGAGTAGGAAGCCCTATTGCCCTGGTTAACTTAGTTACTATAATAACATTTGTGTTATTTGCATTTTCTGGAGAATATGAAGTCCAAAGCTCAAATATATGTCATTGTTTGGTGACTCCAGTCCCCGGTAATTTCCCAGAAAGGTTCAATCATCCATAACTTGTCTGGAAAGTTGTTACTAATTAAATGGTGAATTTTAAATTTTTGAAGATGATGTTGTCTTATACTCTTTATTTTTGTCAAGTATAATTTCAGTAATACATAGAGTGCTGTACCAGCTTAATCATTTATACATGGTGAGGAAGACATTTGGAAGTGATTACTGTATAAGTAGAGTTATATGGGGTCACCAACCGTCTTAATATTAGATTAACAATATTAACGCACCTAGATTTAAATCTGGATGTACTTTGACTAGTATAAACTCATCTTGTCTGTATGATGACTACGATATAATTGTAATAACAAATACAGTAGTACAAAATTTGTATTGTAGAAACACTTTTTAATATGAAAAATTAGATTTATAAACTAACTACAAAGATTTGATGCATTTTGATTTGATGATATCTGATTCTTTCCATATTATTGCAAGCTCTTTTTTTCCAAATAACTATATGAACAGCTAAATAACTTAGAAATAACTTGTAAATGTTAAATTTAAGCTGAGTATTTGAATCTATATTTAAATACCAAGAATTTACATAAATTAGAAGGTAGAGAACATAGATTTTCTCATATTAGATATAGTTAGAGGGTTTGCTTAGGTAGTTATATTACACAGGCAAGAGGTATATCATAGTGTTGAGTAATTGTTATCTTATTAGATTTTATAAATTTTAAGTATTGTTTTTATTGTTTGTTTGGTGTCTATCAGAATTGTACATAAATTTTATGCAGGAAACTTATTGGAACATTCTACAAGTTCATATTTAATGTCCTATATCATACATATACACTGTTTATATAACCTTAAACTTAAATTAAGAATATGAAGTATCTATCTATCAATGTTAATGGTTTAAATAATAATATAAAAAGGAGAAGTTTATTTAAATACATTAACCTAAATAAACCTCACCTAGTATTTGTATTTATTTATTTATTTGCAGTTTGTTGACCGGGAAAGTCCATTGGGCCAAAAAGAACCATTTTTCAATGGAGGCCCGGGGAGAAAAGCTCCACATACAATATTACAATATTGAATAACAATTCAAATATTGCAAGATGAAAAAGAAATAGATTGACAAAGACATAATAATAACAAAGCATTATATGGCATATGCCATAACAAAACATGCTAGGATTACATAGAATAAATTGGCTTTCTGAAGATCAAGGTATAGAACTACCTTAAATGAAATATAAATTAAGAAGGTCAAAAAACTTGAAAGTGTTAGGCAGAATTTATGAAAGAAAGCCTAATAGAATGTAGAAGTAATAGATAAAAGTTAGGCAGGATGAGAACAGGAGCATTCCCAGTTAGATGAGAGGTAAGAATGAAGCAAAGTCTTAAAACTAGAGTGATTCTAAATAGTTCAGATGTGTGGTGGAAGAGAGTTTCATTTGCGTGTTAGGGAAAATGACAATAAAAGTTGTCCTGGACTACGTATGGGTTTACTTCAAGGAAATCTTGATTTTTAGATCTGTGTGATTTAACAGGAAGATGAAGTATGAGGATAGAAGAGAGGGAGGGACAGTTAAAGGGATTAAAGACGAGTTTATGTATAGTACAAAGCTGAATATAAAAGAGATAGTTGGGAAGTTCCAGCCAATTTAGGGAGTGTAAGGAATCACAGTGGTGAGATGAGGACTTGGAACCAGTAGGAAACTTAGAGATTTTATTGTAGCAAGATGCAAGTTTTGCCTTCAGAGAGGATTGAAGGTTAGTTAGGAGAGGGGCTTCATACATAAGAGAGGGACAGAGGTAAGTAACAGCAAGGGTATATTTAGTTGAAGGGGTGAGAAACTGATTATGCTAATACAACATTCTGAGCTTTTGATTGATTTTCTTGATATTAGTTTGATGAATGTCGAACTTTAGGTGTTCATTAATAATAACACCAAGTAGCTTAGTATGGGGAACTATTTTGATTGGGGGTCTTGTTTTGACTGACTATCAAGGAGCTCTTGTCAATTTTAATGTTTTTTGATGGAGTAAATAACATGGTTTTAGTTTTAGATGGATTGAGAGATAGGTGATTGCTCAACAACCAGGACTCAGTACTAGTAAAGGCATTTTGAGTTACTTACATGAGATTAGTGAGGGATTTGGAAGAACAGATGATAGCTGAGTGATCTGCATATTGGGCAAGTTTAGCATTCGGCACACAGTGGTGGAAATTATTAATAAAAATATTAAATAGTAAGGGACCCAGAATAGAGTCTTGGGGTATACCTGTCAGAGTAAGAAGGAAAGAAGAGATGCAAGTTTTCCACTTGACGGCCTGATATCTGTTTGAGAGGTAACTGGAAAACCAAATGATAGAAGACGGAGATAGGTTGAGAAGAGACAGTTGAGAAAGAAGCAAATGATGCGAGATAGTATCGAAAGCTTTGGATAACTCTAAGTAAAGGGTAGATACAATATTACCTGAGTCATGAGCATGGTTAATGATATCAAGAAAGGAAAGAAGGGCAATGGTAGTGCTATGTCCAGGTCTAAATCCATGTTGAGTAGGGGTTAATAGATGATTGTCTCGAAGATAAGGTAGAAGTTGCAAGAGAGAAGGGCTATAGGATGAAAATTGGAGATATCAGTATTGTGGCCCCCTTTGTATAAGGGGATAATAAAGGCTTTTTTCCAATTGAGGGCTACAAAAGATTCTTTAATGGAATGATTAATTAGCATACAGATGGGAAGAGCTATGCCATCAGCAGCTAATTTGAGGAATTTGGATGGAAGGTTATCTGGGGCATTAGAGCATGCTTTAAGTTTTTTTAGTAGTTTTTTATGGTATTGACAGGAATGAGTTTAAAGGTAAAGGAAGGAAAGTTATAAGTAGAAGACATAGTGGAAGCTAATGCATTGTTAGGGAAAGATGTGGTAAGCTTGGCTATAGTGTCTACGAAAAAGGAATTAAATTGGGCAGTAATAACATGATCAGGAGAGCTAGGATCTGGGCAAGGGTTGTCATTTCAGCCAGGAGTGAGGAGGACAGAGATACTGCTCCAAAACTTTTTGGGATTAGATTTGTGACTGTTTTGAAGTTTGGAGTAGTAGGATTTGTGATCAGTAAGTATTTGCTTTTTGACTTTACTATGCAGTTGTTTGTGTTCAGAAAGGGAGCTAGATGTTTTGTACTTTCTGTAGTACTTCCATGATTTATCTCAGAGATGCATAAGGGTTATAGTTTCTTTGGAGAACCAGGGTAAAATCATGCTTTTAGCCCTTTTAGTTCTAGGAGGAGCAAAGCTATTAAATAGGTTAGTAAAATAATTACTGAAGTATGTAACAGTGTTGTCAAGATGAAGAGGTTTTAGAGGGTTCCAGTTCATATGTTTTAAACAGTCAGAGAAGGTTTGAGCATTAAAGTTGGTAAGGGTACGGGTTAAGATGTAATTATGTTGAAGGTGGAGAGGAAGGTGAACAACATACAAAGGCAGGAAGATGATCACTAAGAGAATCTGATAAAGTCCTGGATTCAAAAATATTGTTGGGGTGGGAAACTAAAATCCAGTCAAGAATGTTGCCTGAAAAGTCGTTTTATTAGGTCCGGTAGGAAAGTTAATTAGTTGGATAAAATTAAACAGATTTATGCTCTGAGTACTACTAGTTGAAATAATAGAAGTCCAGTTAATGTTGACATCACCTAAAAGTATAGTTTCATTACTTATGCTAGATGAGAACCAAGAGAAGATATCTTCAAGAATAGGGATGTTATTACCAGGTGGAATATATAAAGCAGCTTTGCAAAACTGTTTATGGTTGTTAATTTTTAGGAAGGCCAGGGTTAATTCAACTGTTGCAAATTGGGGTATAGGGTTAGTATAGGGGATCACTGTTAAAGATGAGGAGAAAAGTAAGGCTACACTACTACCTTTCTTGTGAGTATTGTCATTTCGTATGATTTGATAGGGGGAATGATTTCAGAGTCTTTTATGTGAGGTTTGAGCCAAGTTTCAGAAATAAATAAAATATCAGGGTATTTATGAGAGAGCAAAGCATGAAAGCTGGGTAGTTTATTACATAGGCTTTGGGCATTAATTGTAGCAAAAAAGAGAGATTTGTTTGGTGAGAAAAATGATAATAAGTGTGAGTCAGAACATTTGTTGACCAGGGTTCCAGGATTAGGGTGTATGTCACCAGAAAGTAGAAGAGAGATATATTCAAGAAGTAGGAATAAAAGGTCATTAAATGACTATAAATTTGAGTTGAAAAAGAAAAAGAAAGAGGGATTTGGAATGAGAGGGATAGGGACAGTAGTAGGAATATCAAGAAGAAACTTTCCGTTCAGAAGGTGAGGATAATTGTACTGATAGAGATGAGGAAAAATATGTAATGAGAAAAAAAGATTATTTTATGCTATAGGTAGAAGCTATGTAAAATTAAGGGGAGTAAGAGAAGTCTGGAAGGCTGGTAAGGTATAGTACAGGATAAAGGAAGAATAGAAGTAGCATAATTAGTAAAGGCTGTGTAGATATAGTGAACATAATAATTGTAAAACTATAGGATAAAGAAGGGGAATGATAAATAGTAAGTAAATAGATTTGTTTAGTAGAGAAAAAGAGTTTGTGAAGGGAGATAGTGTGTATTTTATTATTGGGAGGGAGAGAGGTTAGTAGTGGAAAAGAGGAGAAAGATTATTAAGTGAATATGGGGTGTAGAGAAATCTGATAGGATGTTCTGCAAGTGGGAGTGGTTATGAGGGTATAAAAGTAGAGGTAGGGTGGGAATAGAGGATAGGGTAGGGGAGTGGAGTGAGCCCATAGGGTGAATGGAGTTGGCAAAAACAATGAGACTGTGCAAAAACCAATCAACAAAATGCACTGCCATCTGGAATTCACAGGTTAGTGCACAAAAATCTGTCAAAAAGAGTTGTATTCGAAAGTAAAAATACAGGAGCAGTGATATTTACAGAAGAAACAAGCCCTAAAAAGAGAATTCAGTGTAACAGACTTTGGGAGGGAGGGAACAAGGACAGTAGTGTCTGAAACCAGCATACACACTATGCAGTGGACAAAGAATATTTCTTGCCTCCAAAAATGTAAAATTAACAAAGTCCAATTTACATGCTCTAGCAAGTTGTAAAAATGCTGTTTTAGATGCTGAAAGTTGAATACAAATAGATTATGGCAGAACGGGAAAGACAGCAAGCTTTTAAATTGTAAAATGATGCTGGGTGGTCAAAGTAAGTGGGAGAGCTCACCCTGACTAGAAGAGAAAAGAAAAAACAAAATGTTAGCAGGTAAATAGGACTACCATAAAAAAAGTAATAACAGGAATAGTGATAGATAAATAATGACTATTATACATTTTTTTACAGCAGATAATAGCTAAAACAGCAAGCAGTAAATAATGACTATTATACCATGATCCCCCCAAAACGTGCACGCTGATTGGCCAGCGTGCCCGTTGTAAATCGAGTTATACTAATGGAAAAAGGTCCGGTCGCCCGGACTTTTTTCCATTAGTATAACTCGTTTTTTTAAAACACTGTCTCGCTATGTTAAATGGGTTTAACATAGCGAGACAGCTTTAAAATAAGCAACGGAGATCTCCGCTGCTTATTTTAAAGTTGTCTCGCCATGTTAAACCCATTTAACATAGCGAGACAGTGTTTAACGGAGAAAGCAAGATCTCCGTTGCTTTTAGTCTCGCTATGTTAAATGAGTTTTACATAGCGAGACAGTTTTAAAATAAGCAACGGAGATGTCCGTTGCTTATTTTAAAACTGTCTCGCTATGTTAAACTTATTTAACATAGCGAGACACTAAAAAAAAAGCAACGGAGATCTTGCTTTCTCCGTTGCTTTTGCCCACAGCTCTGATGTACTGCACAGGCGCGCAGTACATCAGAACTGCCGCGGATGCCAGACATCTGCGGAAGGGCAGTAAACAGGCATTATACTATGCCATTATTTAGGAAAAGTGATAGTTTCTTTTCTTAAATAATGTCATGGTATAATAGCAATAACCCACTTCTGGGTGTGGGTAATGCTAAATTTACCCACGGTTGGCTTTGTTTGGTCCGAGGCCCTCGGGACAAAACCACGCCAACCGTGGGTAAATTTAGCATTACCCACACCCAGGCGTGGGTTATTGCTATATTATACAATTGTCTACATCAGATGCTATCAGCTAAAACAGCAAACAGTAAAATACAAGTAGATTAAATAGACAAGTCATTACAGGACATTCAGCACAACAACTCAGTAAAAGGACAATTGCAGTCAACAGCCACAAAACTATAAATATTGGCTAGTAATTAACTCTCTTGCTAGTAATAGTCGCTTATACAAACTTGTGATTAACTTACACAGTGTGTATGCTAGTATCAGAGACAACAGGGCAACTGATCTAACAGATGTGAAAAATAGCACGCTTTCTGTTACCAATACTTATAGACTCTGACTGGATCAGCAAAAAAAAAAAAAATAAAAATAACATGGGGGGGCACAAGTACTAAAATCAGACTAGATGGTAGTGGCTAATACAATACAGTAGAAACAACAAGACCGTGCAAAAACTAATCAACAAAATGCACTGCCATCTGGAATTCACAGGGTTTTGCACAAACATTTGTCAAAAAGAGTTGTATTAGAACGTAAAATACAGCAGCCATGATATTTACAGAAAAAACAAGTCCTAAAAAGAGAATTCAGTGTAACGGACTTTGGGAGGGAGGGAACAAGGACAGTAGCATCTGACACCTGTGCACACATTATGCAGTGGACAAAGAATATTTCTTGTTCTCCACAAATGTAAAATTAACAAAGTCCAATTTACATACTCTAGCAAGCTGTAAAACACACTGTTTTAAATGCTGCAAGTTGAATACAAATAGATGATGGCAGAATGGGAAAGACAGTAGACTTTTAAATTGTAAAATGATGCCAGGTGGTCAAAGTAAGTGGGAGAGCTCACACTGAACAGTGTGCACGCTAATATCAGTGACGCCAGGGCACCTGATCTAACAGATTTGGAAAACATGAAATTTCTACAAGAAACACATCTTTTAGAGCAAGACATAAATAAGTTAACTCTCAACAATTACACAGTTTTAGTAAGTTCCCAATTTAAGCAGAAAAAGAGAAGAGTAGTGATATTATACAGAAATACAACAGTTATTCCCAAAATAATTAATTCTCATCACAATTCATCTGGTTTGTTTTGTTTAATAAACATTGAAATAAATAGAAAAATGTATACATTAGTCAATTTATATTTGATCCCAGGAATTGGAGTTAAAACAGCTAATCATCATTTTGAAGACATAATTAATTTTGCAAAGGGCAATTTAATAATAGCAGCAGACTTTAACTGTATTATGGATGATAAAGATAGATTAAAAAACAAAAAATAAGGAAATCTTCCACATCAAAAGCACTTTTGAAATTCATTGACACAATATGTATTAAAGATATTAATGCATATGCTGACACACACTCACTATTCTTTACCTTCTATTCACATAGACATAATTCCCACTCTAGAATTGATAGGGTATATGTGTCAAATTATTTAACAAGAAAATTTGAAGGAGTCAAGGTTATAACTTGTCCCTTATCGGATCACAATGTATTAGTTTAGATCTAATCCCAATTCATTCTATCTCAATCACTAGAATACCTACATATATAACAAAAGTAAAAGAATATAAGGATTTTTACACAATGGAAATAAAGACTTTTTTGGAAATGAACTTAACAGAAGACATATCAGAAACATATATCTGGGATTCCTTAAAAGCATATATTTACGGTAAAGGTTTATCTTAGTATATTAACAAACAAAAAACATGGAACAAAGGTATGTTAGATCTACAAAATAAAGCAGATAAGCTTAAATTAGAAATACAAAAAGGAAATGCAGATCTAATACCAGAACTTGTACAAACAATAAGTATTCTGAAATTCTACATCATAAAATTATGATTACCCCAGATAAAATTAAATTACATTCTTACTCTATAAATCCTACTTATCATAGGCAATTAGCAAACAGAACGAAAAAAATATTAAAAGTAAAATAAAAGAGTTCTATATCACTTATACAAAGAAGAAAGTTATTGACTTAAACAACATTTTAGAAGCTTTCAGATGTCATTATAATATACATAACTCTTCAAATTCACCGGTCGTATCTCTTCAACAAATCAAACCATTCCTTAGTAAAATATACTCACTAAATTAACACAAGAGCAAATAAATATTGTTTATAAACCTATTACTATGACTGAATTAAAATCACATATAAGCAAACTTAAATCAAATAAAGCCCCTGGTCCAGATAATATATTACCAGAGATATATAAACTAATACCAAATCAAGCTCTACTCTTACTTCTAAAAGTATACACTATAGTCAAGGAAGATACAAACATATCTCCCTCCTGGAAGTATTCATTAATTTCCCCAATAATAAAACCAGGTAAAGATGAGAAATGTTGTACCTCATATAGACTCATAACCTTATTAAATGTAGACTATAAAATGTTTATGGCAATCTTTGCAGATAGAATCAAACATTTTCTCCCCTTATTAATGCAAGAAAAATCAAACAGGTTTTATAAAAGGGAGAACTACTTATGATAACATTAAGAGCATTTTAACAGTAATTGATCATAATAAACAAAGGTTTGGATATTACAATAATCTCTTTAGATATTAATAGTGCATTTCATTCTGTTGATTGGAATTATCTATTTCGAGTTTTAGATGAATATAAATTCCCTACAGCTTTCATTACACTAATCAAATCCCTTTATGAAAATTCCCTAGCATATGCCATACTAGGATCCCATAGATCTGGACCCATTACAATTATGAAAGGGACTAAACAAGGTTGTCCCCTGTCACCCTTATTATTTGCACTACTGATAGAGCCCTTTGCAAATAAGATTAGATTAAATAATAAAATTAAAGGCATTCAAATTAATAGAGCCTTAAATTTAAAACTCCAACTCTTTGCTGATGACATACTTTTGACCCTATCTGATTCAAATAATTCCCTACAAGCTTTATTTAACTCTATATCTATTTTCCAAGATATTTCTAGACTACAGTTCCATGAAAATAAAACAAAAAAAAAATACTTTCCAACAGTAAAGGGAAAAAGTGCATAAATAAAAAGTTCTACAAATATGTTGTAACAGAAGACAAACTTCATTACATGGGAATTTATCTGACAAATTATTTAAATGATTCACTTATATTAACCTATAATATAATCTTAGATAAAATTGAACTAATGATGACTAATTGGAACAAATACCTATTTACAATGGAAGACAGGTTATATTTGATTAAATAAATAATTTTCCTAAAATATTATACCTCATACAAGTCTTTTCTCTTCCTCCCCCCAAGTATATAATACAAAAATATAATAAATCAGTATTACATTTTTTATGGTTTCCAAACAAACCTCAAATTGCTATAAGCAAACACTTTGCGGATTGGGAAGATGGAGGAATAAATCTACCAGATATTGAAACATATATGCTTTCTTCCATTGTTAAAAACATAACATTATGGTTAAACTCATCTTACACTCATATATGGAAACAAATACATGAACAAATTTGGTTAGAAAATATACACTTTCACAGTCATTATTGCATGTCCATTTTGCCAAATCCACTTGCCAAATCCATTGGATGATTAAAGACTATATACTAGAAAACAAAATTATTAAAATATCATCTGAATATATACATTTTGCATTAACTAACTTTAAGAAATTTGTTAATAAAAATCCCAGCATCAATTCATGGCCCTTCCTACTTTTTCCGATAGCTTTTACATCCAATAATCTAAAAACATTTCAAGTTAATAAGATGAATGTATTAAAGAAAGGAAAGTTATTATTCTGGCATTGACTGAGAGAATTAGGAAGAATCTTAGCCAATAATCAAATTATTAGTAAATACACCATATATGAAGACATGTGGTTATCTCTTCAATTACTGGGGCAATATATTATAAATAAGATAAAATTAATGCAAACTTCTGTTAGAACTGACATTCCTAAACTTATTGAATATATTAAAATCATTACAAACCAACTTTTCCAAGGTAATGGCTACTTATCCAACATTTATAAAATTATTAAAAAAACAACAAATATATTACACAAAAACTTATTGGAGTTACTATACAAAAGTAAATGGCAATCCTCCATCAGAAGAAGATAAAAAATGTATTAAGTCCTTAAAAATTCCACATTAAAACTTAATTGGCAATTATTTACTTAGAGATTCTTACATAAAAGTTTTTTTTTACACTTCACAAGTTAACCATAATGTTTGCTAATGAAGAAATATACTGGAGATATGAGATAAAATTCAAAGCTGTTTGCCAGCATATTTTTTATGAATGTAAATGTCTTAAAGTATACTGGAATAATGTTATTTTCTTCAGGTTGTATTCAATTATAATTTTAATTTAAGTAAATCCTTATTCTTATTCAATTCTCCTATACCAAGGTGTCCCCCCCCAAAAAAATGCATCAATTCTATGGACATTATTAACTATAGCTTGAAATATCATCACCATTCATTGGAAAAGTATAACTTCTCCTTCCTTCAAACAATTTAAAAATCTTGCCTTAACAGTTGGTGTTATGGAAATTTCTACTCTGAAGAATAGAACCAACAGAACTACTTCATATTACAACTCATGGATGACAGTAATGGAAATACTGGAGAAAATAGACATAAATACTCAATAAAATGATATATAGTTAATACAATATTCACATAATTTTAAACTGTGTAGACACTGATGTAAAGCTTTATAATGTTATGAAGTTATATTGTTATGTGATTGTATTACATTGTATATTGCTTTTTATCTTTTATAGTTTCAAGATGTTGCTTTAAACAAAATTCAAATAAAAAGATTTAAAGAGAGATTTGTTCATGTGCCATAGTTCCCAGACCTTGTCTCTTAGTTTGAGTAGAGGTCTTGTTTCATTAGTTAGCCATGGGGCATAATCTGACTTTGTTCATATTGTCCTAGGTGGTGGTGCTAATTTGTTCAGTATGTTGAGGAAAGTGGAGTTGGAATACTCAATGGCAGTATTTAGGGGCAAAATCTTTAGAGAAGTTCAGTTACAGAGTTTGAGGGGGGATATACAGGTTTGAGAGTTGAAATATCTCTTAGCAATACATGGCATGTTTAAAAGAGTTAGTACACTGTCTAAGTAGATAGGTTAGAATGTGATCACTGAGGCTATCAGGAAGACAGCCAGAATGTAGGGAGTGGGAGGGTTTGTTAGTTAGAATCCAGTCAAGGATAGGGAGTCTGCTTGATGTTTTATTTACTCTGGTAGGAGCTTGAATAGTATGGGTGAAGCCATGAAGGTTAATATAGTTAGTATGATTCTCTGAATTACAGGTGAACCAGTCTGCACTAAAGTCACCCATAATAATTGTTTCATGAGGCAGAGTTTTTGATGTCCAGTGCAGGATGTGTTCTATAGTGGCAATGTTATTTCCAGGTGAAATATAAGTTCCTGCTAGGATTAAATGTTTGTTAGAATGGATTTTCAGTTTGGTAAAAAGTATCTCAGGATTATTGAAATCTGGGGTGTTTTGATCTAGGGGGCTGCAGTATTTGGTTGATTTTAAATGCTATGGCTATTCCTCTATGTCTTTTTTTCTTTATGTCTAACCTATGTATGTTATAGACTAGGGAATAATTTCATTGTCATCAATATCTGGCTTCAGCCAGGTTTCTGCTAGTAGAGCTATGTCTGGCGAGTATTGTGAGTGTATAATATGGAGTTCCTGTAGTTTGTTAACATTTCTGAGATTTATAATTAAGAGTAGTAGATCAGATCCTTTCCAAGGTAGATTTAATACTCTCTGGGGCAGTTTGGTTGATGGGTTAGAGAGTTGGGATGGGATAGTTTTGGGTCTAGGGTTTGGGTGAATATCACCACAATGTGTAAGTTGAGATGTTATGTTTATAAGAGCTTTGAGTGGTTTAGTTATGAGAATATCATACTTGAGGGAGATATGAGGTGGTGAAGTATTTAGAGGGAGTAAAGTACAGGTAACTTGATTGGTTTATGTAGTATTGTAGACTGCATGGGATATCTCAAAGATTATGGGTTTTACTTGTTGTGGGTAATGGGAAGGAATAGTATGGCAGGATAGTGAAATTGGTAAATGAGTATGGTAAGAGGCTAGATGAGCAGCTAGTGAGAAAACTATGAGTGTTGTAATATATAAGGATAAATTATTAAAATATGAGGTATAGACAATGTCTACAATTGCTGAGTTTAACTTCTAAGTAGTAGAAGAAATAAAGACTTTTATAACAACTCATTGCAATTGAGAGGTGGTAGAATAAGGTGAGTGAAAGGGCATGGAGGTTAAATTAGTGAATAATTAGTGTGTAGGTAGGGGCTGGATAATTGACAGTAGTGAGATTGAGAGGAAGTACCTGTTTGATTGATTGCAGGTAAGCCATGAATAATTAATGGGAAGATAATGGTTTAATAATCTAGAGTAGTGTGATTGATAGGAAGTATCCATTTGATTGGTTGCACATGAGGTGTGGGAGTGGCTAGATGAGAATACATGTAGTTGTAGTAAGGGTGGGTGGGATTTGGGGGTAGGGTAGGAGAGCAGAGTGAGCCCGAGTGGAGTGGAGTGAGGGTGAACAGAGTGGGTAGAATGTGACTACAGCATGCAGACCAAAATAAAACTGTCAATAAAAATGGGAGAGAAGGTAGGTGCCAGAACACCCTAATACCCTGTTAGACTTGACTAAGCTAGGTAACTTAAAATACCAATTAGAGTAATTTAGAGCATAGAGTTGTTAAGGAATGCAACAAAAAATAGATAAGTTATGGAGAGCTAGCTGTGTTATTAAATATTGCTGACCAGTCTATTATGCAAAAGTAGATATAGTTTTGTAAAGACTATCAAAGGATGTGAGGAATCTATATGGAGCGAAATGAGAAACAACCATCTGTCATCCCTGGTGGTGTGCACACCAATTATTGTTTGATAAGACTGTGGAAATAGCTTAATAGTAATTATGATGGCAGTTTAATAAAACAAGATTCCAGTAGTGGAAGACCTACATTTAATACTTGAAGGCACTGTCTCTTTCAGTTTTATTCTTATATGTCCCATTTGTACTATTACAGGGAGGATTCCACTAGCCACAATCTCAGTTGAGGGAGGGGAACACAGTAAGAATAAAGTATATAGCATGGGAACTGAAAAAGAGTGAGAGAAAATTTGTTAGAGGGATTCGGCAGTGTGCAGAAAGAAGAAATCAAGTCAGTAAGCAAGCATCATTGAATTAATATCATAAACTAAACTGCAGCACAATCAACTTGACCTAGGTCTTCCTACGACAGGATAGGGCTACTTCAAGAAAATAACAGAGCATAATATGCTTTCATATATTCAGTGCATCATCTTTATGTGCAAAAACCTGCTATACATAATGGTATTGGTACATTTAGTCTTTTACAACTAAACATTTATATGTGAAAGTTAGTAATACTAATATTTTATAGATTTTTACAGCTCACACATTTTTCTGAGTTCAAATATATTAAATTCCAGCTTCAGCTGTCCAATGTATGGTGTAACACAGTAATGAAGCAAAACTGCAGCTGTTTAAGTATCCACAAGAACAAGTGTCTGTAGACTCTAAAACATGCAGCTGGTCCATGTTATTGATTTTATAACAACAGCAAAATACAACTAGACATACATAGTGATAGAATCCATGTATAACATTAGTTTAACTGTAAGAGCCCTTACTTGATGAGCACATGATGCTGAGGGACACAAACAGCTTAAGTAGAGATTTAAAAATGCCACCCGTTGCTCTTATACCCTATGTAAAGTTTGCACTGGACATTAGGTGCAAGGGCAGAGGGACTACTCAGATTAAGCAAGTGAGGATTCATTGTTATAACATGTTACTAGAGAACCTGACCACAGCGAGCAAATCAAAATAAAACTATCAATAAGAATGGGACAGAAGGCAGGTGCCAGAACACCATAAGACCGGGTTAGAACTGACTAAACTAGATTACTTGAAATTCCAATTAGAGTAACTTATTTATTTATTTAAAATTTATTGACCAGGAAAGTCTGACAAGGACAGAGCCTATTTTCAACAAAGGCCCAGGGAGAAACACTTCAGATGCATGTCTTTAGAATGTGGGAGGAAACCAGAGCACCCTGAGAAAACCTACATGAATACAGGAAGAACACGAAGACTCCACACAGAAAGTGCCACAGCCAAGAATCGAACCAGGGAACCTCTTGCTGTGAGGCAGCAATCAGTGCACCACCCACAATGAGCACAGGGTTGTTAAAGACTGCAGCAAAAAATAGATAAGTTGTGGAGAGCTAGCTGTGTGATTAAATATTGCTGACCAGTTTACTGTGCTCAAAGTAGATATAGTTTTGTAAAGGCTATTAAAGGGTGGGGGAAATCTGTATAGAGCTAAGGGAGAAAACAGCAGCTGTCATCCCTGGTGGTGTCCATGTCAATTACTGTTTGGTAAGACTGTGGAAATAATAGTATAATAGTAATTATGATGCTAGTTTAATAAAATAAGGTTTCCATAGTGGAAGACCTACATTTCATCCTTGAAGGCACAGTCTCTTTTAGTTTTATTGTTATATGTCCCATTTACACTATCACAGGGATGATTCCACTAGCCACAATCTCAGTTGAGGGAGGGGAACACAGTCAGAATAAAGTGTATAGCATGGGAAATTTAATCCTTGAAGGCACAGTCTCTTTCAGTTTTGTGCCCTATGGGCTACATGTGTGAGAGTACAGCACACATAAGAGAAGAATGAACACAATATAAAGAGATGACAGAGCTACACCGGTGCAAACAATACTCATAAATAGTTGTGTGAGCATTCATTGCAGTAAGTATGTAAGCAACACATACAAACAACTGAGAGTGTACAAGTGTTATATGTCTTTATAATACTGTGGTGGAAATGGGACTTGCTTATATGTACAATGATTTTCATTCCTGCTGCAAAGCTGTTTCCTTGGCAAAGAGAGATAAGACCCCCTTACTGTATTTTGCAAGCTCAGTAGACTGACAGTTCAAGTCAAAGTTGTGTAAAGATCTGTAATGTGTGTTACAATGTATTTTGTAATATTTTTTCTTTTTTTACAGAATATTAATATTTGTGCAGCACGTGGCTTAGCTCAAACATGGTGAAATGGATAAATTTAATGTGAAGCTACTTGTATGATAAAGACTGATAAATTACAGCTGTGAATCAAGTGTGTGTATAGCACACCTGGTAAACACTATGAAACATACAGTATATAGTCTATTTAGATCAAGGTTCAAGCCCCACATTTACCGTTTAATGATGAAACCTAATAAAAACTTGTTACAAGAGTAATGCATGTTTAGCTTTGCCTGTCATATTTGTGTGTTGCTTACCATCATGCAAACACAGTCGAATGTCCCAGACAACAACAAGGTATTGTCAGTTTCAAAAACAGATACACTGTTACCGAGTTTACTTTCCATCTCTCAAACCTGCTAAGCAATGTTGCATGACTGTCTGCAACATCTGCAGGTCCAGAACACCTGAACACAATAGGCAGACACTTGTCAGCTTCAAAAAAGATACATTCTATCATTGTTTGTTTACCATTGTGCCAACCTGCTAAGTGGTGCTGCGCTAAGGAGACACTTGCCAATTTCAAAATGGATGCATTCTATCAAATGTGGTTTGCCACCGCGCAAACATGCTACACAGCTATGCATGGCAGCCAGCACTAATATAATTGCATTGAATGTGAAAATATACAGCTGCTGCCTAGTTGTTCCTGTGGCAGCAGTTGCAAGTTAACGGCTACAATGCAGGTGAGCCTGGGTTTTAATACAGCAAAGGTCAATGTTTTATTACTGGGTTCCAGTTTACTTTATATAAAAATTAACATTAGAAAAATAATTACACATAGGAATAACTCTCTTTAGCAGGTGCTTTGAGCATAAACAGGATATCAGATATAATATTAAATGTATAACTGTGTGTATAAGACAAATTTTGGTTACGCAATTTCTGTATGTCACACACATACATGGTTAACCATCCAACTCTTTAATGTATATGTATAATTAATGAGCAGGCCAGACAAACAAGGTCTCAGTGGCAATGAGCACTCTGCACAGCAATGAATGCAAAAAATTATAGCCCAATCTTCCCTGTATCAAATGGTATAAGTTAATGTCCATAATGCAGGTGAGTCAGGGTTCTAATCTAGCAAACTCATAATTTTATTAATCCTTGTATCTCAGATAATAAACAATAAAGAACAATGTAAACATAATTATAAATAATAAGTATGTATAGCACTGGAGCTCATACAAATTGTCTGTGTGACTGAGGATATACTGACAATTATGTTATTGTAATTATAATTGTCTTTTCTGGCCTTCAATGGTCTTCACACTTCACACACACACACACACACACACACGCACACACACGCACACACACACACACACACACACACACACACACACACACACACACACACACACACGAATGTATAAACCAGGACCTTCTCAGGTTACACACACACATGGTTAAACCCTCACTCTGTCCTGTGTGTATAATTGATGAGTATGTCTGACAAGCGTTTCAGCTGTAGCAAGAATGAAAAAAACACCTAGGTGAAAGAATAAGTTTTGATTATTTTACATAGGTTTGAATTCCACTTTGTACGAATTACTTTTATCAGTGTGTTAAGACACCAAAAATACGTGTCATGTCATAAAACTTATACCCTTAATACATGTCTGAAAAATTTAATCAATTAACAGTTACAGCAGCATGCAAACCAAAAACTAATGCCAACTGTCACATTACCCTTCCTAGTTCATACTATCTTCCTCTGTGTTTGTCACTTTTGCTCTCTGTTTAACGCAGTGCAAATGCAGTTGGCATGGTTATTTGAGCTTGTGCACTAGCTATAAAATGCAATTTCTTGAATTGTCAGGAAAACACTCTGTTACTGTTGGACCTGTACAGACATGGCAGGAGCTAGAAGGGAAGGTGCCCAATTTAAGGCTCAAAGATGGGGTGTGGAGGAGTGCAGAATTTTCATTGCACTCTTCGTAAAGTGCTACATCCATAGGCTACTGCAGGGGGGCTATACTGGGTCTCAATATAAATTAGATGCTTGGAATAGTCTACCCATGTGTGGAATGCCAATCGCACTGGAGAAAAATGCATATACTACTATTATGACCTAAAAAGGTGCAAGCAGGAACAGCAACCAGTGGCTGGATAAGTTTAAGACTGCTGACATCTCACAGTTGTGTAAGGGTACTGATAATAATGCTTAAAATTAGATAGAAAGCTGGATATAGCCAAGACTGGTATGCATAATGCTCTTCTCTTTTTCTCCCCTTTTTCTCTTACAGCCACCCGGGACATAGCAGTGAACAGAAATACCCATGCTTAGTGCTGAAAAAACTAAAAGGAGCAAGGAGTATGTATGCAGTACAAAAGAATAAAATTATTTTAAAGTATTGATCTTAAATACATTATTAGCAAATTAAGCATGTGTATCTTAACTGTAAAATCAAGCATGCATGCTTCAGTCTGTAGCTCAAGACAACTGCAGGAGTCAATTGTAATAATGTATTCAGATGTGGGTTCAAATCCCGCTGGTAACAAATATATACTGTAATAATTAAAAAATATTACATAATAATTTTAACAAAATTGGCATACATGCCATGCAGTTAACTTAATCTGCATTATTTGATCAAGCATATCTGCAATATATGCATATTGTAAGGATTACTGGAAACAATCATCACTCATAGCTTGTAGTTGTTAAAAAGTATAGTTAATATAAAAGTAAAATTATTTTATTTATATCATAGTAATTTATTGAATGTCACATATGATGGTACTAATTATCTTCATTTTTTTCTTTTGCCCCATCCTTTATCTCTTTTTTTATTTTTAGTTTTATAGATGTGGTCACAACATTCTGATATCATCAGTTTCTGCCAACTCACAAAATGATTTATAGCCCAGAGAGGTAGGACAACCAGTGTGACTCATCCTGCCCCCCACAATGGCTCCTGCACCAATCCCCAGCACATCTGGGATCCAATGAGACAGTACTGCCTCTAATACCCCTGCACTACCAAGGCTCTACACATCAGGTATCATTACCCTGGCAGCTGGTACAGTGGTACCCTCTGGAAGTATTGGCAGAAGTGGTAATTTTGTCACCTGCCAGGAGATGCCAGGCATGGTGTGTGAGGCTGTGGAAACCACCACTGGTGCACGCCTCAGCCAGATGGAGAAGACGCTTGTCAGAATCCTGGGCAAATGAAAACTTCAAGCACTCCAACAGCAAACTGAGGAGGGGGATGGTGATGACAGTTTTGAGGGTGAGGACTAGATTCTCACTGCCACCACATTTGATGGGCATGGTCATCTGATGTCCCCTCTCTATCCCCAATAATGGTGCCCACCTGTTGTGTCCATCATCTCTGCTTCATGTCTTGTTTGTCCTGTTTGTATGCATCTGCTTTCTCACCTACCCTACTTACCTGACCCTGAAATATCTACGTCCCTTATCCAATATTCCTCTCTTACTGAAATAAAAAGTAAAAAAATGGGCACCTGTCCCCCCAAAAAAATACTGTCCAATGCATAGCTCTCCACTTTGCACTTTTGTCTTCTCAACACACTTAATTTGGTCCAGTTGTCTATACTACATGATTGTGTTGTTGCCTCCCATCTTTGTTGAGGTGACAGTCCTAATTCAGCCAATATTCCATACATACTCATTTTACATTGCTGAAGAAGTGGATAGCTATGTTTTTTTTAAATTATTTATTTATTTATTTATTTATTTACATTTGTTGACCGGGAAAATCTGACTGGACACAGGTCTTTTTTGGCGGAGGCTCGGGGAGAAAAGCTCCACAATAAAAACAACAATTAAAAAAATAAAACATTGATAAAAAAAAAAACACAATTAATAACACATCACAAGAAGTATAGGTAGGTTTTGTTTAACAATAGTAGTAAACAGTTATGGTTCAAAAATGAAACTAAGTATTTAGTTAAATGGTACAACACTTATATCATTGGTGCCATAAAGACTAGTAAGTATTTTAATAGCTGAGCTAGCAGTTTTTACCCTTGAATAACAGTGGTTAAGATTACAGCTGAGATATAGGTTTAGAAGCAAAGTATTTGGCTGCAATCTGAGGTATTTAGAGGGATTGAAGGAAGGGATTAGAGAGGTTGGGGTAGAGATGTTAGAGAGGTTTGTTACAGGGGCATGCCCAGTGTTCTTTTAGATGAGATTTTAGAGCAGCTTTGAAGTTAGTGTGTGATGACACAGAAGTTATAGTGTGAGAAAGGGTATTCCATAATTTTGCTATGGAGTAGAAGAAGAAAGCTTATCCAGCAGAGTTTCTGGTTCTAGTTACCTGTAACTGATTGTTGTTGCTGAAGCATAGTGGTCTGGTGGTATAATAGGGTTGGAGTAGATTTTGGAGGGAGGGGACTTTTAGAGGATGATTTAGTAGTTTGTGGGAGAGTGAGAGTTGGTACCATTGAAGGGGGTGAGGGAGTTCTAGCCAGCCTAGTTCAGTAAGTGAGGTGAAGTGGTGACTATGATAGTTTGTGCCAGTGGCAAACCTTGCTATTTTGTTGTAGCAAGTCTCGTGTTTACCTAATTCACTTTGCCTTTGGTTGGTAAAGATTGGAGAGGCATAGAAGAGGGTGGAGAGGGTGGCTATTTGCAACTGAAATCTTGTCTGTTTTGGTGAGGAATTGCTTATTTCTGTATAAAGCTCCTAGTTTTTGTGTACTTTTTTTATTGTTAATGAGATGTGGATGTCAAACTTGAGGTTATTGTCAATTTCAACTCCAAGTAGTTTGGTGTTGTCTGTTGAGGGGGTAATGGTGTTGTCATTGGCTTTAATATTAAATTGGTGTCTGTTTAGATTGTGTTTGCTGGGTTAGAAGATGAGGAGTTTTGTTTTGTTTGGGTTAAGTATTAATTGTGCATCTGAACGCCAAGTTTCAACTGAAGAAAAGGCTTCCTGTGTGGACTTTTAAAGTTCAGGTACGGAGTGGGTTGAGCAGATGATGGTGGAATCATCTGTGCACTGTATGAGAGTGGCCTGTTTGGTAGCAGAGGCTAGATTATTAGTGAATATGGAGAAGAGTAAGGATCCAAGGATGGATCCTTGGAGAACACCTATTGAGACAGGGAGTTGGGGGGCTATATCTTTATGCCAAACAATGGATTGATGACAGTCAGTCAGGTAGCTCTGGAACCAGTTTGTGACAGTTTGAGAGAAGGGTAGAGTAATGAGGACTGTGATGAGTTGTTTATGAGAGACCATGTCAAATGCTTTAGATGGTTCTAGGAAAGTTGCAGAGGTGAAATAACCATTGTTTTTATGTTGAAGGATTGTATTAGTGAAAGCAAGTAAGGCAGTGGTTGTGCTGTGGTATGGTCGGAAACCATGTTGTGAGTTAGATAGGAGGTTGTTAGTAAGAGGTAGTTTAGAACTTGAGAGTGAATGCATCTCTCAAGTATTTTGGATAGAGGAGACAGAATTGCTATGGGCCAGTAGTTGGTGAATTCTCTGGAAGACCCACCTTTGTGGAGGGGGATAATGTGGGATATTTTCCATTGTGAAGGGATATAGCTTTCAGATTAAGATCGGTTAATCAGGATTGCAACTGGGTAGGCTAGGGCTTCAGCTGCAATTTTAAGGTACTCAGCTGGGAGGTTGTCAACTGCTAGTTTTGAGGGCTTTAGTTTTGATAAGAGTTTTTTTATGTTGGAGGTAGGGATAACAGGAAAGTGAATGCAGTGGTCAGGTTAGTAGGTGTAGTTGGAGGGAGTAGTGGAGGGGGAGTGTGTTGTTTTGCTAGTGATAGAACAGTTTATGTGAAGTGAGTGTTGAAGGAGGTGGCAATGTTTTCAGAGGAGTTTATTTTGTTTGGTGGAGGGGTTCCTACTTTTCTTGGGTGGAGGATGGAGTTGATGGTTGACCAGAATTGTTTAGGGTTGTTTTGGTTTGAGTTCAGGGCAGACTGGTAATATAGGATTTTGTCCTGTTTTATTAATTTTTAAACTTTGTTACGTAATTCACAGAATTTCTGTCTATCAGAGGATTGTTTTGTCTTGTGCCAGTGATTCCAGGCTTTATCTCAGTTTTTCATTTCTGATCTAGTGGCTTTTTGTAGCCATGGGGAGGACTGGGCATTAACTCTAGTAAATCTTGTGGGCACATGGGTGTTTAGGACTTTAAGGAAGGTGGTATTGAAAAATTGGACAGCGTAATCAAGGCTGAGGTATTTTAGTGGAGTCCAGTTGCAGTTTTTTAGGGGTGAGATGAAGTTATCAGGGTTAAAGTTTACTTTATTACGTATTTGCTGGTAGGTAATGGGTTTAGCCTGATATATGTGTTTTTTGAGTAGAAAAGTTGGGGTTTGATCACTGAAGCTATCCGGTAGGCAGCCAGCTGTGTATGATTGGGGGTTCTTGTTGACTAGTATCCAGTCAAGAGTAGAATGCTTGTTGGAATTCTTATTTATTGTGGTGGGTGTCTGGATAAGTTGGAAAAAAACATTAAGATTTAGATGGTGGGCTGGATAGTGGTTGGATTGGGATAGCCAGTCTATATTAAAATCACCTAATATTCCGGTTTCTTGTGGAAGGTGATGATTTACCCAGATGAGGAGGTTTTCTAGTGGAGGGATATTGTTGCCAGGTGGGAAGTAGCATCCTATTATGTTAATGGTTACTTTTAATAACTCCCCCCTGCACATTTCTGTATTACTTTCCCTTTGTTCCTCCCCCTATTTGCTATCCATTTCACCACTTTCCTATCTATCCCATTTTCACACTTTTAATCTGGTCAAAAAATAGAATCACATACATCACACACATAAATAAGAACTCCTCAGTGAAGCCTTTCACTTTTTGTTCTCTGCATTTGCATGGAATTTGGCATCATGCACTGATGTTGAGGGACAGTGAATGGCTCTTCACATCCTATGGCATGGTATGGTTACCTCCATGTAATGCAGCTTAAACCTGCTGCATTAAAGAAACAAACAAGTTAAAGTAGAATAAAGACACTCAAATTAAAAATTTCATATAGAATATTTAGACTGATGACTGTGCAAATACATATGTAACTCCATATGAGTACTGTTGACATAAATCATTTGAGTACTGTTTGTTTTTATACAGTACTTCACTTTAGTCATTCCCTCTCACATATTAGTTAGAATTGGATTCCAACCCTGTATCATCTGTGCTAATATGCAACAGAATTAGCTAGGCAGCAGGTGTGTTTCTTCCACTCATACTGTCTAAATTGCATATTGCCATGCATTTCCACTTGGCATGTTTGCACAGAGGAAAGCAAACTGATACAACTCTTATCATTTTCTGAATGAAACAGAGTCCAGCATTTGCTCATTGCTTAACTACTAGCAAATGGAGAAAGCAGTAGAAATATTTTTAAGGTTATACAATTTATGACACAATAAATCCAATATGAACTAGTTATGAACACCATAGTATCTGTTAGCTGTGTCCACCATAGCCAGTATGGATAAGTACTTCTCACATTCAACCCGAATCCTTAAATGTGTATCTTGCATGAGCAAACACTTAGCCATCAATCACACAAACTAGCTGCTCATCTGTGTGCTATGGAAAGTGCTTATTAGCATGTATTACCTATGTTTACTGTTTAGTTAGTCTTCATGCCATTAATGTCCATGTAAAAACAACTAAAGGGAAGGCACTTTTTAATGACTGAACACATATTTTCACTCAGTCATGTGTTACCTGCACCCATGCACTTGAAACTTGATATCTCAGTACTTGCTCCCAAATGCTACCACACTTCAAAAATAAATATAAAAAATGCATCATTGCATAATATGTACACCTTTATAATGACTATAGACATCCAGATTGTCGTATACTTCTATTAATGTGGATAGCAATATTTCACAAATATGATCACAAAAATGTGTGTGCATGTGTTAATTTAAGTGTGTAATGTACACAATATCCCTGAAAACACATGCATATGTCTCATTTCTGCTACATGCATCCATGACAGCTGTTTGCATCTAGTTTGGCAAGCTGTCTCTTAAAATATGCCTGCATATTTGAAACATATCAGGAATAGTACATCTGTACTTTGCACACCTCTCTCATAACAGAATATGTTAACCAGATCATATAATGATAAAGGCATCATCTATAAAGACCACTATGACAAGACAAATACATACTTCAGAAGAGCATAACTGTGTATCCTACTGTCAGCAAGTCAGTCCCATGGAGTGCAAATGTTTTGACAGTCATACATGGCTACCCATCCCTTTCATACAGGCCTCCCAATATCTTGTCTCAAACATCCAATTATGATGACATCCACTATAAATTGTCTAGCAGCATTATAAAATCAGATTTGTGCTGTGGTACTTGCATTAAGCATAGGGTTCCCTAGCTGGTATACTTAGTTAGGTAGGGGCTCTAACCTCACTGCAATCAAATGGTGTTTGTGTTTATAGTCAGAAGAGTGTAACTGTGCATCCTACTGTCTGCAAGCCAATCCCATGGAGTGCAAATATTTTGACAGTTGTACATGGCTACCCATCCATTTCCTACAGGCCTCCCAACATCTTGATGATGTAATTCATTGTAAGTTGCCCAGCAGCATTATAAAAGTCAGACTTGTGCCATGATGCTTGCATTAAGTATTGAGATCTCTAGCTGGTGCACTTACTTAGGTAGGGGTTCTAATCTCACTGCAGTCAACTGCACTTGTGTGTAGTCAGAACAGCATAACTGTGTACCCTACTGTCAGCAAGCCAGTCCCATGGAGTGCAAATATTTTGACAGTCGTATCCATTAATTTCATACAGGCCTCCAAACATCTTCTCTCAAACATCCAGTGATAATGTTATTCAATATAAATTGTCCAACAGCACTGCAAAGTCAGACTTGTGCCATGGTGCTTGTGGTAAGTACTGAGTACTCCAGCTGGTGTACTTAGGTAGGGGTTCTAATCTCACTGCAGTCAAATGGTGTGTGTGTGTGTGTGTGTGTGTGTGTGTGTGTGTGTGTGTGTGTGTTGTGTGTGTGTATGTGTGTGTGTGTGTGTTTTTCTGTCTATTAGTGTCCACTTGCTTAACATTCAAGAGACCATTTTAGACCAGCATGTGAGACACTCCTACTACCATCTCCTTCTCAACAGGCAATGCTGATGTCATCAGCTATAATATGTTGTCTAACACTATAGAAGTCAAATTGTGCTGTGGTGCTTGAGTTAAGTACCGTGCTCTGTAGATAGTCAGGTATGGGGTTCTACTCTCCCTGTGGTCAACTGGTGTGTGTGTGTGTGTGTGTGTGTGTGTGTGTGTGTGTGTCTGTCTGTGTTCACTTGCTTGACACTGAAGAAACCATTTTAGACCAGCATGTGAGACACTCCTACTACCATCTTATTCTCAACAGGCACTGCTGATATCATCAGCTATAAAGTGTTGCCTGACATTCTAGAAGCCAGACTTGTGCTGGGGTGTTTGTCTTAAGTACTGTGCTCTGTATATCGTTGGGTAGAGGTTCTACTCTTACTGCGGTCATCTAGTTTGTGTGTGCATTCAGCAATCAGTATGGTGAAAATTTTAGAATAACAGATGAGTCCACAGTTATGTCAGACACTCCTCTGAACATGTTCTTATAACATACACTGATGATGTCATCCTGTATAACATGTGCTCTGACAGCATTTAAGACAAACTCATGCTGTGGCAGTAACATTAACTACTCTAGACATACACACATCATAATTCAGGGTCCTTCCATGAGTCTCTGCAAGCCATCTCCAGATCACTGCATATGTGATTGCTAATTCTGTCATGGTGTAGTGCATATGTCCCATATGGACAGTGGCAGCATGTAATGCAATCCAACAAATGCACACATATGAACAATACTCTATCTTCCATCATATAGATATACAGAGTTTGTTTTAAATAGCATAATAATGGCTAGGATTTATGTGATGTTGGCTGTTAGCTTGATAATATCCTATGACCCTATGAACATTGGACATGTCAATGTTGCTGTCATTGACATGTGCTTTGTTGAGGTGTGGATGTACAGCATGCCTACAAAAGGTTATTACAGTCTATGATGTTAACTAATGCATTGATGTCCAGTGTTGCCAGTACATTACATGCTCCTTCGATAACAGCTTTAGTAATATGTTTCCTGAGAACTGCTGACATGACATAATGATACAATTTTATACATCAACACATCAACAACACCATCAAATCAATAAACAGAAAGATTGGATCCTTATACCGTATTAAGCCATTTCTCACCCCATCTGCTAGAGCTACTATTGCCCACTCCCATCTCATATCCACTATCTTTTATGCCTCTCCTATCTTCACTAACCTCAAGAAAACTAACCTAAACAAACTTGCAACTTGCTACAATAACATTGCCCGCTTCGCCACTGGTAACCCTTTCAGTACCCATCACTGCCTTAATTTGAAACTTCTAGACTGGCTAGAACTAAAAAATCATCTTATAATCTCACAACTTACTATTGCTCACAAAATTCTGTACCAACCTGATAACACCCCTATTTTATCACAACTCTTGCTCCCTTATAACAATCTTACCTCCCTTCGCTCCTCTTCTAAACTCTTGACCAAACCCATAAAAGCTCACAACTTAGCTGGAGACTCTTTATTCACTAATACTGTAGGCCGAGTATGGAATATGCTACCTAGTGATATAACTCTAATCACATCCCTACCTCTCTTCAAACAACAAATCAAACTGTACTTCCAAAACCACTGGCTTTGCTCTTGTCATGCACCTGACTGACTTCTCCCCCCCCCTCTCCTGACCTTCCACCCTAACCTGTGCTGAACACCTAGCTATTACCTTTCTTTTTCTCTTGTATTCCTTCTGTGCTCTGACCCTTTTCTCTGACCTCTCCCATAGCCTTTTGTTTTTCTTTTTCATTTCTTCTCTCATTTCTTGACTACTGTCTCTTCCCTCTCTCTTTACTATACACTTTTCTCCTTCTTCTCTATCCACTTGTACCTTTTTCCTATTACAGTAGGAGCCTTAGGGCATAGCCTGTTTAAATTAAGTTAGAAGCTCTGAAACTGACCTAACTCTAGTCATGACCTCTTTGATGGTGTGCCTTACTTTTTGTTAATTTTATCTCCAAATCTTATTTTATATTACTACTTTTTTTCCTATTTTTTTTATAAAAGTGTTTATTAACAATATGTCTCATTGTTTATGTTTTTATGTGGAGCTTTTCTCCCCGGGCCTCTACTGAAAATGGAAATATATCCAGCTAGACTAGCCCGGTCAACAAATGTAAAATAAAATAAATAAAATAAATAAAATGTTTATTATTGTCTTATTAAGACATGTGTTGTTGTAATGGTGCAGATGAATATTCTACATAGTTCTTATTCCACCATCACAGAGACACTTGCAGTATGGCACAGGTGTGCTTGTGTCTAACTATCATCATTAAATGCTCTGTGACCAATATCTGTATAAATTCATACTGATTACATGGGCTCATAAGTCTTGTTTTATTCACATGTTGTAATGCTGTGATATACACAACAATATCACATGTTTTGATTCAATTGCAACCTTGTAGAATTCATTGTATGTGCAGTTGTGTTGCTATTCCCAAGGATTATTGAGGTGGTCAGCAACATTATTGTGTGACTATTAACATTTGTGTCAGGAAATGTTCTGCATTAGCCACAAACAGCTGATCTGTAATGTGTCCTTATATGGACTCAGGTTATTCAAACACAGCTTTCACATGAAACACATATCTGCATGTGCTGTGCAATTGATGTAACTACATGACATTGGTACAGTTGTATGACTGTGTGAACAGTACCAGTGTGTGGAATGTGGTGCATGGCCAAGGCTGTATTTGGAGGTCTTTTCACAAATCATTTATTTCAATAAATGTGAAATGTTAAGGGGAATACACAAGTAAGTGCTGAGCTGTTTGTGGATGCCACCAGACAAACTCAACTGGATAATATAGACAATCTACTAGCTAACAGTGTGTCTCACACTTCACCCCTGTTGCCACTTGTCATCAGTCAAAGTATACATGCAAACATTACTCAGTTTTTATTCTCAGGAGGGTAGCTTATCTGTGCACTCACTACAGCTAATAACACAGAAACAATGGGCCCTGACTACATCACAGGTCGCCAAACCTGACCTAACAGACACAGTTGGATCCTTAGTTCAATATAGCCACCAGACAATTTATGTTCTCGTAGAGGGGTGCACAGCAACATGCATCCATCCAATGGGGGAATCATCACCTGATGCATGGAGTTATAGACCCATACTCCTGACTCACCTCATCTGTGAGGTAACCCAATGAGTCAACATGGACCTTATCAAAAAGGACAGAGGTAATTTCCTGACTAGGTACCAAAGCCATGTTTGATTTGTTAAGGCTACATCATGTCTGTTACATCTGCTTGATGTCTTCAAGAAGGTCACCAAGGGCATGCATGAGGAAAACACTATCATTCGACATACATTGACCTGGCCAATGCATGTGACAGAAATCCACACTCAAATGTTACAGAGAAACTGTCTCAAGTGGGCATAAACACCTATGTCACCAAGTGGGTAGACGATTGGATCACATATGTGACAGATAATGTCAAAGTGTGTAAAGTCACCTCTATCTAGAGTCCAGTGCCAGGTCCGTACCTCAGGGTTCTGTACTAGGCCCTTTCCTGTTCAGTATTTAAGCCTCAGACATCAAGATTAACTTACACATCCTTTGTCTAACCAACTTTGTGGAGGAAAGCAAATTGTGGACAATCATTGAATCCAAGTATTGTATTGGTATAATGCAGACATTATTAACTCACACAAATGATTCTTGCCATGGCTATGGGGACACAGTAAGTGAACAAAAATCATGGGGTGATTACTTCCTTTATGAAAGAAAATATAAAAGCTAATTACAATATAGACCGCACATCACTATGAGCAGACCAAGTGATATGTGACATGTGTAGTCAGGTAGACAGCATGCAGAACATCCACCAGAATGTGCCCACAGTGGTGACTAATCCCTTGTATGTTGTACAACTGCTGAGTATGTGCAGGACATACATCAAAGGGCATTATAGTTCTATTGTTCTCAGCCCTCATCACACCAATAATTGAGTTCTATGCACCCTTTTGCATGTAACTCCCAACACATCTTCCAGGGATGAGTTATTCAATTATATCACTTTTGCCACAGTGAGCTCCCACACAACTTATTGACTATACTTGAGAATTCTTTTTGATTCATAACCATTAGGAGTTGAGAGTGCAGAACCCCCTTCAAGGTGTTATACAAGATGCATGTGTGATACATGTTCCTGTGATGCACACAGTAAATATAGCTGATTTGACAGCATTGATGGGATGGGTTGCATTCATAAACGTGTGGATTGTGACATATATATGCCATGCAAACTTGTCAACTAGGCAGGATTGTTCATAAAATTTCAACTACAGGTATAACAGTGCCCCTCTTAACACCTCCAATATATGTTAATTTTTGAAGACGGTGTGCTTAATTTACCTCACAGATTAAAAGACAAAACATTACAGTTGTGCAATTGTGTCCTTGCAGAACCATGTATAATAACTCACAATCACATATTTTACATCAGTGACACAGATGACTGGTCTTATTATTCTGATATTGTCCATGATTGTGCCTGCTTCTGTATACTGTTGTTCATGAGCCTATTGCTATGTGTCCCACTTGGTTGAGACCTATGCTGGCAATGCATTCATATTCAGGCAACTCATTTTGCACAACTTTGCAATGTGCACCTTCCCCTATTGTATATACCATCCTTGATAAATGTCCTCTACAGTGATCATGTCAGGATGCTTATATCACGAAAAATATTCACCATGTACATGTCACCATGTGTGACAGTCACATAATATACCATAGCTGCGTGATGATATGACTATACCCACAAAGGAGGTGTAAACATCAATACGTACTGTATCATGCAGATATGTGATTACTATTCATGCTACAACTGCCTTGTCTTTGTGGTGTACGTACATTGACATGCCCTCATCTGCTGTACATTACCATATTTTACCTGTCCTCTTTCCCTGTGTTCATTTCTAGAATTCATGTGTGTGTCCCTTTTCAATACACACACTTCCCATGAATACGTATTTGTAATACAGTCTATGTACCCTCACCGATCACTAGCAAAACATTTATTCACTATGCTTAAAACAGGTTTGCACACTACCCTGCACTGACTACACTTTCATATAATGTGTTAGAACTGTATACATTGCTTTATATTAAATTCTGGTAGTTATCGTGGCTTTCTGCGCAATCCCACAGACCTAGTTTGCCAATAGGTAAACGGGTTTACATGACTGCAGGTGTTCATGCTGGTCACTAAACCGCACTTGTATTTGTGTAAGTGAGATGCGCGGCATGCATATGCAGTTAGCATTGCTACTCATTGTTCTAAATGTAAGCTCAGTGCATGCTTCCTATTAAGTCTGCAAAGAGTTTATTGAATCCCCAGGGGTATTTTAAAAGTCCCACTACCTTAACAGAAAATTTCATAGGTTCATAGGTTCATAGGTTCATAGACTGGTACTAGGCTATCAGCCCTAGGGCCTATACAAGCCTAGCCATAACAATTCCCTGGCTATTTCTTCCCACATTATTTACTTTCCTGGACCCCTGTCTAGCAGGGCGACTGACGTGATCCCTGGGGTGAATTTCCTTTCTCCCATCCAATTGTCAAGGTTCCTCTTGAAGAGGTCCAAAGAGGCACTCTGCTTGACATGTATGGGCAATCTATTCCAGAGTCTGGGGAGTCTCTGGGTCAGGAACCGATCCCTCCAGCATGTTTTGTTTATTGTGATGACAAGGTTTAGATCCCTGGAGCGTGTAGCTCTGAGGGATTGGGATTTCTTTAAGTGCAGCATGTCCAACAGCTCTGGGTTTGACATGGCCTTGTATGTTAAGCAGAGATCGCCTCTGAGTAGACGATATGCGACAGAGTATAGCTGTAGTTTTTTAAGGCGGTCAGCATAGGGCATCTGCTTTAGGCCTGTGATTCTTTTAGTGAGGTATTTCTGAGGCCTTTCCAGTTGTTGCAGATGTCTTGAGAGGTACATACCATGTCTGATTAATGATATTGTGATTATCCAAGACATACACAGGATACATGCCTGACTGAAAACAGAGTTTTATCCAGCTGCCAGCCACATAATATATATGTTAAAATGTTCACAATCTGCCACATCCCTTTTCTGACATCTAAAAATGAAGCAACATTGTGCAAAGAAACTGGATTAACACAGTTACATAAATTCTGAGGGTTACCACTGTAACACTTTTCGAAAATACCAGCATACAATCCAGTTAAATTCTGAACATGATTGAGGATGTGTGAAAAGCTACTGTAAAGCCACAATAAGTCTAAAAAAATGAATGTATTAAGTGGCCAGTGGTCATACAAATTTGTATCAAAGGAAGTTATAAATCTGTAAATCGTCCATTTGAAAAAAATCTTCAGAAAACAGAACCTCAGCACAGCAATGGAGAAAATATTGAGCCTGCAGAAATACTATGACTAAAATTCAGTTAAACGCAAACTACTGTACTATTCCACAACAACATCCTATGATTCCACCAACCTTTAAATTTTTGCAACCCCTTAGCCTGTTCTTGTCCCCCTTTTCCTGCTCCCTCTCCCACCTCAAAACACAACTGACACTTTATAGCCATTGTGATCAAGTTTGTTGATAACAAAGCATGACAGCTGCAAAATAAATGAAAATCATCAAATCAGTTCACATTTGACAGAGAAAACTATGAACACAGTAGTTAACCTAAATACTATGAAGTCTTAGTGTAACAGTCACCACAGGCTGTGTGACAGACAGTTCATACCAGCTGACCTGTCCACACCCAGAACTCAAGAAAAGTACCATCAGCACCCACTCAACATAAACATCTGAAATTCACCTGGCATAGTGTTTCTGACAGCTCCACCATCAGCCATATACCTTTTAACTAGACTGTGAAAAGAAAGGGAGGGGGGAAATGAAAAGAGGGGAAGCCACATTGCTACCTCCCTAACCTCAAGTAATTGAGGTGTGGCAGGGAGTTAAAACTGCTTTGATGAAACAGTTCTTCTCCTCTAAGCCTAACCTCCTATAAATAATTAACTCTCCCTCTCCATTCTGATGTTACAACACTTATTTGCTGGCATCTGCGGCTCTGGGACAAAAACATTGCAACTCAAACTCATTTTAATCAACAGTATAGTAAAAAACATGTCAGCCAATAAGAAGAAACCAACATAATGGCAATCAATATAATAAAACTATGCAGGTAGACTGTAGGATAACTCACATCTATTTTTAGGAATGCACTGAACAAATAATACAAGAAAGCTATGCAAGTACACAGGTAAGCTACCAATAGACTATTTTCCAAAGAAATAAAACTATAACAGATTCCCTATCTACAGGCAATAAAATCAAAAAAAGATAACTGTACAAAATAAAGAAACCTATAGGAATAAGAATAATAAGATAAATACAGGTAGAATATACTTCATGAAAATATAAGCATTAGCATGTATAACTTAGCAGTTTAATACCAAATCAGGCAACTTGTGTCAGTAAAGAAAAACCTTCACAAAATAGAAGTGATTAGTTTTATAACTAATAAAGAATAAGGAAAACATATCATATTAAGACATACTTTATAACATTGAATAAAACACAGAACTTACAAGAAAATGCAAAATTACATTTTAAACAGCATTTTTACATGAAGTATGCCTAATCAGGAAAATGGAAGTCTGAAATATTATATGCCATGTTTAATTAGTGGCTGCAAATTATGTCGAATTTACCCATTTATACTTCCTTCAAATCAGTCCAGCTTTGCTCTCTTTGGACTTATTGGTTAAGTGCCACAGTACTCACCACCAAAGATGATTAATGCTATGTATATTTTGGAATTTAATGTTTCTGTCTTGTTTGAAGCTTTTCTACATTGGTTTGTTCTGTAAGTGGCTCTGTCTTGTGGGTTTAATTTATTCAACAATGTAAAATAAATAAATATTTAGGTATTTTAATATATATTCATGTATTGATTTAATATTTTGCAAACCTGTCTTCAATATTTGAAAAGGTTTGTGGCAATTTATACGAGTACTTTATTACATGTATGTTCATAAAAGTTATTTTCTTCCTATTAAATCTGACTGCGAAAGGTTGCTACAACTTGGGTCTGCTCAGATGCATCATCACTCATTTAAAGTTAATTGAGAAGTGCAATTATTTTGACGTTTAAGTAGTTTTATTTTTACATTTTAAGGAAAGTTGTTCAGTATTTCCTCATTAGAAAAGCATGACCATTGTTATCAAAAATATAATGTCGTCTGAAAATTCATTTTAGGATGTTGTACTTGCCTATTATAACACAGCATTTTTGAGAAAGGGTAGAAAAAGAAACATGATCAGGAAATTTACTATTTTATTATATGTTATTGTCTAGTAATCTCTTTCAGTGGTAATGTCTTGACAATTTTGGATATACAGTTTATTTGAAAGAATGGATGCAGAATGTTTCCTATTATAATGATTTAAGTCTGCAGAAATTTCAGCAGATCGACGTTTTTCCTTCTTTTTCTCTTTCATAGCCCTTCAGTTTCAAAGTTAGAAGAATGCAGTGGCAATTCCTTCTTCTGTTATAAAACAAGTAATTTTTATTCAAAACTAATGACTGAAAATTATGTAATTCCTCTATGTCTTTCTCTTTTATTTATTATATATACATGGCCAGCCTTATGCATAGGCAAACTAAGTGGCTCCCTGCAGGCTATTCTCACTTTTTTGGCAGAGGTGCTTTTCCAGTATTTATTTGTTTTCTTTAAGTAAAGAACAGTGGCATTTATTTACTTTACGAAAATAAATACAAATATAAATAAATGCAAGATACACAGACTTGCATTCTGAGGCACAGCAGCTGCAGTGCTCTAGGGGGAAATGTTGTAGACTTGGCCATTCAATGTCTTGGCCTTCTACACAATCTGGCTCATAATCTCCCTAGACAATGAATAATATAGATCATGGGTGGGACTAAACAAGAAATTAATAAATTTGAAATCAAGGGAATATCAGCACTACAAAGAGAATGCCAAGCTACAGGCAACGGGGTGAGGTAATTTTTTTATACTGTTACTGGCAGAATATTTTGATGTCTAGATGCCAGTGGGCTTGTCATAGTTCTCAGCTATCACTGATTTTGCAGAACATCCTTATTTTCATCTGATTTGCTTGCCTGGCTGTCCCCTATTTTTTTTATTTTTCTGGTAAACCACTGATGATTACAATCGATCAGAAATGCAAGACATTGGAGTTCCATGCCTCTTATTCATCAGAAGATTCTTGTTGATGCAAAACCTGCTGTTCTAGTAACTGAGTGAATTAGAGTAACGTATATAAATATTGGCATGCCTGGGAGCATATGACCAACAGCTGCCCTTTCCTCATTATTTTGACTTTGCAAGATTGCTGTGATTAGTATAAAGCATCTTGGAATATGTTAATGTGTGGCTACTGATTCCACGGAACAAAGCGGAAACACAACAAACAGCTTTCATTCTTTATTATACTCAGGTGTCTGAGGTACACAGAAATAGCTATGATTGCTAGGTGGGGATGGGAACTGTCTGTAGGAAGTAAATGACCTGCTTATTTCTTTCTCAGTTTAAAGACACAATTTCTGGCTTTACATAACTAGTATGCATTTGGAGTTGTCTGTAAAAAGCAAATGATTATCTTATTGTTTTCTTGTTTCAAACAATCACTATCAGGCCTTGATGGACCAGTGTACATTTTCAGGCTTAATGTGATTTGTGTGATGCAATTTGGGACACTTTAATGTGCGGCTCCTGTTTGCATGGAATACAGCTGATATGCAATGCAATGGTGCCATTTTTATCATGATTTGAAGTACACACAAAAGTAGCTATAACTGTTGTGAAAGAGTGGGATCTGTCTGTTGAAAATAACTGACCCTGTTGTTGTTTGTTCAGTTTAAACAGTCAATATCTGGCT
Organism: Protopterus annectens; assembly: GCF_019279795.1. Lineage (NCBI taxonomy): Eukaryota > Metazoa > Chordata > Ceratodontiformes > Protopteridae > Protopterus > Protopterus annectens. The sequence goes on from NC_056727.1 coordinate 1,116,048,244, forward strand.
TTGTATGACTAGTGTGCACTTTTGTAAAGTAAGATGAAATACTTAATTGGACATCTGAGATATGCATAAACAAAGCAGCTATAATGGCTGATGGCTATAGAGAAAAATGGCTAGCAGCCTGCTTTTGTTTGAACATTATTCTAGATTTCCAGGACTAATATGATTTGTGTAAAGCAAGTTGAAATATGTTAATATGTATAGCTGTTTATGGGAAGCAAAAGTGAAATACATTACTTGGCCATCCTCTTTTGTCATAATAAGATGCCTGAATTATACACAGAAGTGGCTATAACTCTTTGGTGGAGAAAGTAGTTGCCTGGATGAAAGTAATGCACTCTCATGTTCTTTGCTCAGTTTAAACATTCACCTTTCAAACTAACTAACTAATAAGGCATAAAATGCATCACAGAGCATCAAGACCTTCAGAACATCTGGGAGCCTAGTGGCCCCCATACTCCAATGTGTATAAGAGGATTTTGATACAGTATAGTAGTGGCCTCTGCCCTTAACCTCTCCTAGTGTAAAAAAGCCCTACTCAGAGGTGCAAACAGATAATTATTCTAGCTTTTTTTTGGGGGAGGGCTGGAGGTGAAGTCATTATTTCTTTAATTTCCTTCCATGACATCTGAGGTATGTATAGGTCACCATGGCTTGTATTGTGCTGGGGTCGGTGTGGTCATTATTTCTTTAACTTTCCTCACAAACTTTAGAGTTGTGCACAGAGGGTAAATATAGATTCTGGGGACCTAGTGGTACCCAGACCCCCAACTTAATTCAGTTATTTCCTCCACATTTATTACAGCGTAATCTTATGTCAGTTAGGGTCTGTTGAAAGGATGAAGGAAAAACAAAACTGAAGAGTAACATGAATTTATTTTCCTAGTCATTGTCTGACCATCACTGGATGAAGAGTTGCTTAAAAATCTCTGAAATGCATCTGACAACATCTGGAATCTCGATAGCTTCTCAGTGTCTAGCACTTCCCAGATCCCCACTTTAATTTAGTTATTTCCCCCACACTTATTACAGTGCAGTCATGTTCATTTAGGGTATGTTGAGAGGATACAGGAAAATGCAAAGTTGAAGAATAAGATAGAGTTTATTTCCTTAATCAGGATTATTGTTCAGGTCCTCATTGGATGAAAACGTTATTTTAAAAAACTCTAAAATTCACTTCAGGGCATCTAGAATCTACATGACTTCTAGGGGCCTCGCAGCCTACAGAATTCTAGCTTAATGTAGTTATTTCCTTCACAGTTATTAGCCTTTGTCAATTATGATGTGTTGAAAGGATGGTAGAAAAAGCAAAGTTAAAAAGTAATACTTACTTTTTTCCCTTAATTATGAATTTTTATTCAACCCATCATTGAAAGAATAAGGTTGTTTTAAACAATCTCTGAAATGCCCTTCAGAGTATCTGAACCCCTATTTTTGAGGGGGCCTATTGGCCACTACATCTGTATAATTTAGTTTTGTTCCACAGTTAATACAGTACATAGCTGATGAGATAGGGTGTGTTGAAAGGATACAAAGCTGAAGACTAAGACTGATTTTTTTTCCTGTAATCACGATTTTTGTTCGAGCAATCATTGGATGAACAGGTTATTTGAAAACAACTTTAAAATGGAGATCAGAACATCTAGAACCTCCATGGTTTCAGGGAACCCCAGTTTAGTGCAGTTATTTCCTTTATAGTTATCATAGTGTAGTCTTGCCGAGTTATGCACACTAGCATGTGCTGAATGAATGAAAGAATGCAGGAAAAAAAAAACAAGTGTTAAACAAATTGTGAGAAAATGAAGGAAAAACATAATGTGGACAGAATGGGGTGTAGACTGGTGAACCACTGGTGATGTGTATGGGGGGCATTGGGCAATGTGGGGGCGCTACAGAGCTCTTTCCCTAGGGTGCCAGTTCATCTAAAACCAACCCTATACACAGATAACTGCTTTGCAACACATGTGATACAGTACCCATGAGTAAAAGGACTGTGCTAGAATCCCTTCATATGTCTGTACTGGTGAGTTTGGATACCAGTGAAAACTTTCTTTATGATGTAATAAGCCATCTGACTACATTATCAGAAAGAGAAGAACTTCAGCCACGCTCAGAAATAAACCAAGTCCACGTGGAGTTAGTGTTAGGCCTGCTGGAGAACACATTGCATTGTATGAACAACTCAAGTGGCATGTTAGTATGTGCCCACAAAGGCCAAAAATATGTACTGGCTATGCCAAGTTGTACAACATGATTATCTGGTTACTTGTAGCATATCCATTCTAGCTACAAGCCCAGATGAAATTAACAATCAGGAGGATCAACCAGATGAACAATGTAAGAGTGAGAGCTGCAGCTAAGAAGTTAAGGAGCAGTCACATGTACCAGTGATAGCATGGCATAATAGCTTAGCACAGGTGATGCATTAGAGTCTGCAAAGTAGCTGTGGGCCATGATATGCATGATCTGTGTGCAATGGCACACATTTTAGGGAGGGTGCCAAGCTGTGCCCCGTATAGTCTATTATGAACAATGTGCAACCTGTAAACAAAGTGCTTTCAGACCTCTCCCAATACAATCATCATCATCAGTAAGATATTCAGGGGCATATCCATCATCACATGTACATGTGACAAAGCAAACATAAGGCACATCAATGGTCATTCATTGAGTGGTGAGACTGACCAGTGATGGCTGACATGCCCTTTACATCCTCAGTAGAATCAGTGTATGTGGCCATAAGGGGTAGTAGGATAAGACACATTGCTAAAAATGCCCCATCCATGGGTTTGCCATGCAGGTGGAAACCTCATCTTGGGAAAGGAAATTAGAGTGCTATGGTGTGATGTCCTACTGCAGTACAGAAGTGAGGTCATGCAAAAGGATAATGCAGAGCAAGGTAGTCAGCAATGCTGTTGTGGTAAAAGGCTGACAGGAAAATCTGTCACACAGTCCATAGTACCACACTCTGTGTCAGACAAGGACTATAAATTTAAGTTGCCGATCTGTGGCACCATATCAGTGGCCCTACAGATCCTTGCCATACTTGCAATGCATGAAAAGATTAAAGATGCTATCACAGGTGGCACATGGCATAGAAGCCAGCTGTCTATTCTTTTTGGCATTGCTTGAAACAGTTTATGATGATGTTCTCTTTACAATGTTAATTGTACTTATAATATATCATGTCCTGTATGGCAGTAAGGTAACTACCTGGGAATCTGTATTCTGCTTGGACAGTGATGTGTCAGACACCACATGAAGCTGTTGGCTAATTGGAATTTCACACCACCATGGCAGATCATGAACTCGACCATATCACCAGGCAGTATGTCCAATGCACCTACTGCATATGAGCTAGACCCTAATGGCTCTCATAATGTTGAAGACTATAAAATACCTTCTTAACATCACTATGTCCTTTGAAGGAGACTGCTACACAATGTGTCTTTATGTCATCAAATTTCAAACAAATTTTGGTATCAATTACTCTATCAATCCTTTACAAAATGGGTTCTTTCAATCTGCAGTTGATCATGTCTTCAGTGTCTGGGTATGCCATCTAAATTATTATCTTCCTTGGACATGTGAGTGGTGCCCTCAAAAGATGCAATAGTTGGTCTGTCAAGATAAGCTTCTAAACTGTTGGGTTTAGGTCCACCGCCTGTCACTGCAGCAGGTATGACAGTGGCATGCACACACATGGACACAATACTTAGGAACAGATAAGCAACACATGATATTCAGAAAGGCAGGCCTAAGCCAAAGCCACTGCATGTTGCATGTATACCTTCCCACCAGAGTTGTGAAACACAGTACAACACAGAAGCAAGAGCTGTTTTGTGCAGCTATGATGCCATGATGTACACTTGATGTTTAAGGAATTCTGAGAACATTTACTGAATATACTCCTTAAACTTTTTTTTTTCTCTATATACGTCTAATATGTTATAACCCAGCCACTGGGGATGCACAAGCCAGTGCATTTCTTTGTGCCGGTCCCAAGCCCGGATAAATGGGGAGGGTTATGTCAGGAAGGGCATCTGACATAAAATTTTGCCAAATCATACATGTGGACAGCAGTACAGATATACATAGCAAATTGGTTGAGGCCCAGGTTAACAATGACCGCCACCAGTACTGTTGGCCAACAGGGTGCTGGTGGAAATTGGGCTACTGTTGGCCGAAGGAAGAGAAGAGGGGGAAGGCATGCCCAAAGGCAGGTAAAGGCTAGGACTGTGGTAGCAAAGTTTGGAATTTTGAATGCTGGCAGTATGACCGGTATAGGGAGAGAGCTAGCTGATATGATGGACAGAAGGAAGGCTGGTATATTGTGTGTGCAGGAGACCAGATGGAAGGGGAGCAAGGCTAGGTGTATTGGAGGTGGTTTCAAATTGTTTTATCATGGTGTGGATGGGAGGAGAAATGGCATAAAGGGTTATCCTGCAGGAACAGCATGCTAAGAGTGTTTTGGAGGTGAAAAGAGTGTCGGATAGAGTGATGCTTATGAAGCTGGAAGTTGATGGTGTAATGATGAATGTTGTTAGTGCATATGCACCACAAGTTGGGTGTGCGATGGATGAGAAAGAGAAATTTTGGAGTGAGTTGGATGAAGTGGTGATGACTTTACCCAAGGGTGAGAGAGTGGTGATTGGAGCAGATTTCAATGGGCATGTTGGTGAAGGGAACAGAGGGGATGAGGAAGTGATGGGTAGGTATGGTGTTAAAGGAATGCAGAAGGTCAAATGGTAGTGGATTTTGTGAAAAGGATGGATATGGCTGTAGTGAATACGTATTTTAACAAGAGGGAGGAGCATAGGGTTCATAGGTTCATACTAGGCTATCTGCCCTGGGGCAATTATAAGCCTAGCCCAATTCTGTATGGCTTACGCCACCCCTTGATTTGAGTATACTGTGCCCTTTTTAAGGTTTAGTTTACTGTGCCTCTGTCTAATAGTGACACGGGAGTAATCCCTGGGACAAACCTACGATCCCCCATCCACCTATTGAGATTCTTCTTGAAGAGATTCAGTGAGGTGCTCTGCATCACATGAACTGGAATTCTATTCCAGAGGGAAGGGAGCCTCTGGGTTATGAACCTGTCCCTCCAGCAAGTTCTATTTATTTCTGTGCTGAGGTTCAAGTCCCTCGAGCGTGTGGCTCTAAGGGATTTAGATTTACTGAGGTGGAGCATGTCCATTAATTCTGGATTTGACATAGCTTTGTATGTCAGGCATAGATCGCCTCAAGTAGGCGGTATGCAACTGAGTAGAGCTGGAGTTTTTAACCGAGCAGCATATGGCATCTGTTTGAGACCCTTGATCCTCTTGGTGAGATACTTTTGGGGTCTCTCTAATTGCTGCAGGTGTCGGGTAAGGTACATCCCAAAAGGGGCACTGTATTCTATGATGGGCCTGATGAGGGATGAATAAAGGGGCACGATTACCTCTCTTGATCTAGATATGAAACCCTTCGTGATGAGGTGGGCTATGTAGAAGGTCTTTCTAACCACTTTGGCAATGTGGTTTTCAAAGGAGAGATTGCTATCAACTTGGGTCCCCAGGTCCCTAATAACTTTCTCTGTACTTAATGGGTTTCCGCCTATGTGGTAATTTGTGGGCACATTGTTTTTGCCAAAGGGTATGACTATACATTTTTTGGCATTTAACTTTAAACCATGGCGCTGGCACCAGTTATCTGTCTGTGTGAGACCTTTTTGAAGGATGTTTGTGTCAGCTGGAGAGTCGATTATGGCACCCAGTTTGCAGTCGTCTGCAAACTTGGTGAGCCATAGTCCTTCCACGTTTGCCTGTACCTCGGAAAAGTATATACCGAACAAGAGTGGTCCCAGGACAGAACCCTGTGGGACGCCACTTGTGACCGGTTTCGAGTCTGACATGGCTCCAGCAACTCTCATTCTGTGGGTTCTGTCTTTGAGCCAGTTTACGACCCATCTTGTGACATAGGGGTTTATATTTAAGCTGGTAGCTTATCTATGATGCCCGAGTGGGGTATTGTGTCAAATGCCTTTGTAAGGTCCAGATAGGCTGTGTGGACTACCTTCCCTTCATCTATGGCTTTGGTGACTGTTTCGAAGAAGTCAGCCAGGTTCAAAAGGCAGGATCTGCCCTTGACAAAGCCGAACTGGGTAGGATCTAGTGTCTGTAGGTCCCCAATGTCTTTGTTTATGAGCTCCATGATGATCCTCTCCATAGCCTTGCAGACTAAGCTAGTCAGGCTTATGGGGCAATAGTTTCCAGGGTCTGTAGAGGCTCCACCTTTGTGGAGTGGGACCACTGTTGCTGTACGCCATTCTGTGGGCACTTATCCTGTAGTGAGGCTGAGATTGTATAGTTGTTTTATTTGAGGGATTAGTTCCTCTTGGAGTTCATGTAGGACGCAACCTGGGACACCATCTGGTCCCATGGAAGCAGTGTTTTTTGCTTTGGAGAGGGCAGCCTTCACCTGAGCATCAGAGATGTTTGGGAGGCAGCCATCTGCCGGGATAGATACTTGCTCTTTTGGGGGGGAGGGGGTGGAGAAGTTTGCACTGAACCTGTCTGCCAGGATATTGTCGATGTCTGTGGGTTCAGTGTATTTTTTGTCGTTTAGAATCAACTCAGAACAAGTCTGGGAGTTGCATCCCAGGTTCCTAACATAACTGAAAAAGCCTTATGATTGTCTTTGGTGTCCTGTGCAATTTTTCTCTCGAAGCTGGCCTTGGAGGATTTTATGAGGGATCGTAATTTTTTGCTAGTACTGATCAGAGATGCCTTCCCTATTAGGGATTTTGCTCTATCATGTAGTAGCTTCCTCCTTCTGTTGTACAGTTTATTTATGACAGGGGTCCACCAGACTGGATGCCTGCCTTTGGATGATTGGGTCTTGGTTTTGTTTGGGATAGCATGATCCATGCATTCCTGGAGATGTCCATAAAATGCGTTTATATAGGATTCTGCAGTTTGGGCCGTAGTTTCCACTGGCCCTGGGGCCTTGAAGGATTCCAATTTGGTTTTGAGAAGTGAGAAGTTCACTTTTGAGAAGTTTTTCACTGTGGTTTTCTGGGCTGGGGGTGGAGTCGGGATGTGGACATCCAGTGAAATTAATTTATGGTCTGATCTTACCAATGAGGGATATACTTCTGGTGTGGAGCATAGAGTCCCCATGTTGGTAATGATCAGGTCTAGTATGTTGTTCCCTCTTGTGGGAGTGGTGACTAGTTGTTCCATAGCATTTGAGTTTATAATTTCCAGGAACCTTTGGGCTAAGGTGCTGGGGCTTGAGTAGTGCTCCAAGTCAATGTTTGGGTAGCTGAAGTCACCCAATATAATGGTGTTCGGAGAGATCTTCATGTTCTCCAATTTTTTCAGGAAAGCCGAGTGGGATTCCTGACTTTGAGAGGGTGGTCTGTAGGATGTTATAAACTGAAAATCAGTCTTGCCCACTGTTAGTTGCACATGGATGGTCTCTGATACTTCGTGCAATGCCACTAACCTGGAGGTGTGGATATCCTTGATAAATATGGAAACTCCCCCTCCTTTTGTGGTTCGGTCCGGGTTTTGGGGCTGAAAAGCATGATATGAGGTATAGCCTGGTAGTGCTGGGGTGCTCTCTGGAGCCTTGAACCAGGTTTCTGTCACTGCACAGATATCGATGTTCTCCATACTGAGGAGAGCTTCGAGTGCGTGCATCTTGAGGTTAAGACTTCTGGCGTTAAGCAGCATTACCCTTAGTTTCTTGTTCCTTGTGCTGTCTATGGGGGTGGGTTTGACTTTTGAGCCTTGCCTAAAAAAGGCACTATGGGGGTGGCAAGAGCCTTTGCCAATATCCAAAAGCCCAGTGGTGACAGGTACAAGCCGTCCCTAGTGAAGCAACGTGGGTTGTCGAGCATGTCATCCCAGGCTGACAGACACTGGATCCCCTTTGAATGACACCAAAATTTTAGCCAATTGTTAAAATCGATCATTTTGTCTTTGTACTGTGGCATCATTCTAGGTGAGGGTAAAATGCTACTCAAGGTCAGGGTCATACCAGCCTGGGCTACACGATCAGAGAGCTCCTCTATGTCTCTTTTCATGTAGTCCATGGAGATACGTCTCAGGTCATTCACACCAGCATGTACAATGACTGAGTCATATTTGTATTTGCTTTGGAGTGACCTGTGTGCTTGTGTTATGTGGCGGATCCTAGCATCTGACAGGCAGCTCACCGTGACCTTCTCTTTATTCAGCCTGGTGAGCGGGACGTCAATGTGTCTGACAATAGAGTCACCTATTACAAGAGTATCAGGTGTGTTATTCAGCCTTAAGGGCTGTGGCTGCTTGGCACACTGACTTTGTGGGCTATGTGTTGTGCGTGTTTTGTTTTGATGTAGCGTTTGCTTGGATGTCTGCCTTGGAGGTCTCTGTTGCTTAGGTAGAATTTTATTTAGAGCCTCCGAGTATGTTTTTGTGTATTTATGTGTTTGGTTCGCTGATGTGGTGGGACTATGTGATACTGGAATTGTGTTGTGTGAGGTTACCTTCTCCTCCTGACTGGTTACACCAGTTTTGAGATGAGAGAGCTCAGCCTCCAGTTTGGCTAAATAGTTGCATCTCTCACATATATTTGAACCTGTTTGGAGGAGGAGAGGATTGTCCGTGCACATGAGATAGTTGTAACATTGCCTCAAAATTCCCAGATTCACCAGCTGAACTGGAGAGGAAACCATTGACTGACCTTTGGACATGCTAGAGTAATATAGGGAAACTGAATTTAAGATGGACCAATAGAGGACAGGTTAATCATAGAGAGTATAAGAGTAAGTAGTGCTTATGGTTTAATAGTGCTAACTTGACTTTCACTGCCACCCAGTGCCTGTCTTAACTCTTCCCTGAACTCCACCTCACAATTACCCTTTTTCAGTTTCCACCATTTGATCCTTCTCCTCTTCTTGATCACCAGTGTCATCCTACAAACCACCATCCTATGGAGGGAGATGCACACAGGTGGATTATATCTTATGTAGAAGGGCCAGTTTGAAGGAGATTGGAGACTCTAAAGTGGTGGCAGGGGAAAGTGCAGTTAGGCAGCATAGGATGGTGGTTTGTAGGATGACATTGGTGATCAAGAAGAGGAGGATGAGTGTGAGGGCAGCACCAAGGATCAAATGGTGGAAATTGAAAAAGGGTAATTGTGAGGTGATGTTCAGGGAAGAGTTAAGACAGGCACTGGGTGGCAGTGAAGAGTTACTGAATAGCTGGGTAACTACAGCAGAGCTAGTAAGGGAGATGGCTAGAAAGGTGCTTGTCATGACATTTGGAAAGAGGAAGGAGGACAAAGAGACCTGGTGGTGGAATGAGGAAGTACAGGAGAGTATACAGAGAAAGAGGCTGGCGAAGAAAAAGTGGGATTGTCAGAGAGATGAAGAAAGTAGACAGGAGTATAAGGAGATGAGGTGCATGGCAAAGATAGAGGTGGCAAAGGCTAAGGATAAGGCGTATGAAGAGTTGTATGAAAGGTTGGACACTAAGGAGGGAGAAAAGGACCTGTACCAATTGGCTAGACAGAGGGACCGAGCTAGTAAAGATGTGCAGCAGGTAAAGGTGATAAGGGATAGTGAGGAAAATGTACTCACAAGCAAGGAGAGTGTGTTGAGCAGATGGAAAGATTACTTTGAGGGGATGATGAATGAAAAGAATGAGAGGGAAAGAAGGTTGGATGATGTGTGGATAGTAAATCATGAAGTGCAATGGATTAACAAGGAGGAAGTAAGGATAGCTATGAAGAGGATGAAGAATGGAAAGGCTGTTGGTCCAGATGACATACCTGTGTAAGCATGGAGGTGTTTAGGTGAAATGGCAGTGGAGTTTTTAACTACATTGTTTAATGAAATCTTGGAAAGTGAGAGGATGCCTGGGGAATGGAGAAAAAGTGTTTTTGTACCAATTTTTAAGAATAAGGGTGATGTGTAGAGCTGTAGTAACTACAGAGGGACTAAACTGATCAGTCACAGCATGACGTTATGGGAAAGAGTAGTGGAAGCTAGGTTAAGAAAGGAGGTGATGATTAGTGATCAGCAGTATGGTTTCATGTCAGGAAAGAGCACTGCAGATGTGATGTTTGCTCTGAGAGTGTTGATGGAGAAGTACAGAGAAGGTCAGAAGGAGTTGCATTGTGTCTTTGTGGATTTAGAGAAAGCATATGATAGGGTACCTAGAGAGGAGTTGTGGTATTGTATGAGGAAGTCGGGAGTGTCAGAGAAGTATGTAAGAGTGGTACAGGATAATATATGAGGGTAGTGTGACAGCGGTGATGTCTGCAGTGGGAGTGATGGATGTGTTTAAGGTGGAGGTGGGGTTACATCAAGGATCAGCTCTGAGCCCTTTCTTATTTGCAATGGTGACGGACAGGTTGACAGACGAGATCAGACAGGAGTCCCTGTGGACTATGATGTTTGCAGATGACATTATGATCTGTAGTGAGAGTAGGGAACAGGTAGAGGAGACCCTGGAGAGGTGGAGACATGCTCTAGAGAGAAGAGGAATGAAGGTCAGCAGGACTAAGACAGAATATAGGTGTGTGAATGAGCGGGAGGATAGAGAAGTGGTGAGGATGCAGGGAGTAGAGGTGGTGAAGGTGGATGAGTTTAAATACTTGGGATCAACAGTTCAGAGTAATGGTGAGTGTGGAAGAAAGGTGAAGAAGAGAGTACAGGCAGGATGGAGTGGGTGGAGAAGAGTGTCAGGAGTGATTTGTGACAGACGAGTACCAGTAAGAGTGAAAGGGAAGGTCTACAAGAGGGTAGTGAGACCAGCTATGTTATATGGGTTGGAGACAGTGGCATTGGCAAAAATGCAGGAGTCAGAGCTGGATGTGGCAGAGTTGAAGATGTTAAGATTTGCACTGGGTGTGACGAGGGTGGACAGGATTAGGAATAAGTATATTAGAGGGTCAGCCCAGGTTGGAAGGTTTGGAGACAAAGCCAGAGAGGCAAGATTACGTTGGTTTGGACATGTGCTGAGGAGGGATGCAGAGTATATTGGGAAAAAGATGTTAAGGATGAAGCTGCCAGGTGACAGGAAAAGAGGAAGGCCTAAGATAAGGTTCATGGATGTGGTGAGAGAGGACATGCAAGTGGTTGATGTGACAGAGCAAGATACAGAGGACAGGAAGAAATGGAAACAGATGATCCGCTGTGGTGACCCCTAACGAGAGCAACCGAAAGAAGAAGACTTCTAATATGTCATGTTTTTGTACTTGGGCTCTGTATTTGTTAAATGACTCTGTATGTGTTTGCTTGCCTTTGTATATTTACAAACTCTGGAGCTTTTCTCCCTGGGCCTCCGCTGAAAATGGACATGTATCCAGTCAGATTCTCCCGATCAACAAATGTAAAATAAATATAAATAAAAATAAATAAATAAATAAATAAACCACACCAGAGATGTGTTCTCTTATGGCATTGCACAATATATATGTCAAACCCATATTGGGACAATTTTTGTTAGAGATAGATGATGGAGATTCCTGAGTCCCCATATGAGAGCCTTTGGTATATAGGCTGAACATAGAAGAATTATCTATAAAACCAGTCTGTTAGGAATACATAAAATCATAAGTATATTGTACCATGTATGAATACATATCTCCTGTCTGTCAGACCAACATCAATGGCAGTGGGCAGCATCTTGCACATATTGTGTCTACCTATGGATGCTAACAATGTCTCAGCTCCTCTAAAGGTGAGGAAATTCCATGTCCCACTCATGGGACTTTAGGCTATAGCAATGTCACAGATCTTTTTGTGGAAGTTATTCTCCATATCTATGGCCAATTAGTCCACAGCTGAACCAACCATCTACAACAGTTCACAGCAATGATCTACTGGGCTATTGCTTCCCATAGATGTTCGTGCTGTGATCTGTCCTGTCCCTCTCCATGATCCATATGAGCCAAGCCATGTTAATGTAGTATATGAAACAGCTCTAGTTACATTTTTGTAGCTTCCCACATGTGACCATCAGCTGCCACTCATTTGCTACTCCTCATTTGCTAGGCATATCAGACCCACTTTAGCCTCCCAGGATCTACATGATGCATGTTTGGGGGCAGTGAGGAGAGCAATGACACTGGTACAGCATCATACTGCTGCCGGGGTCATGGTCCATTTCACCACTTTGCAACAGCCTTGTGAGTTCAACAGCTGCTGCCTTTGTGAGGTGCATGCATACTAACGTGCAATCTCTGGACCAAGCAGCACACTGCTTACAAGATGGAGTTGGCCAGGATGTTCATGATGTTACTGCAGCAAGCCTGGCTGCCTCCCTCTCAGCCACTCAGTCTCATCCTCTTCGGTCTAGCCACTCCATCTCCTGTATTGTAAATAAAATACAGTTTGTGTAGGACACAATTTGGGCTTAATTCTTCTGTGCCTTGGGCCAGGTATCATTATTGTCATAGTACTGTCTGACACCTTTTAATACCATCTGTATAAGCAATAGTGAATGTACATCATGTATGATGTGAAGTAGCGTGCTTTGTAAAATTATCTGAACTGTGTACATGCTAATGATATGGTTAACATAGCTATGCAATATAAAATCATAACATCAGCTATAAAGGGCAGAATATACTATTCAGACATATAGCACATATGCTACTTATATAAACATTTATAATGGCAGATTTGGAGCAGCTTTTACTGCTTTATGATAATGTTGTAAATTTTCAGAAACAGAGTTATATGTAGTAGTAGGTACATGATCCATAATGATAGTGAGCATCTGTTTGGTGTAGCTTTATAATAATGTATTCTGCAATGAAGCTTATTTATGTATAACATTTCTAAAACTCAGTGTGAGTGGTTGGTGTAAAGCAGGTAGAACAGAGTAATAAGTGATTTGTGCAGTTTGGAACAAGGATTTAACCGCTGTCTCTTGTAGTCACAAATGTCCCTAGCAATGAACATCATGTTAGAAGTGCAGTACCACAGATTTATACTGCAGTCCTCCAAACATATGCAATCTCTCTTTATGGAGAAGAGTTTGGTATCTTGCTCCTGTAAGAGGAGAGCAGCAGATCTTACCTGTCACATCAAGAAACATGAAGCCAGACTCTTTCAAAAAGGACAGCATGGACCATTTTAAGAGACTGTTGCAAAGGGATTCTTTGTATTTGACTTGAAACAAAGACTAGACTCCACAAAGCCAGGGACCAAGTCCTGGACAGGCATGATGACTTTGGGGCAAAGCATCCAGAGTAACTAGAAGTGTGTACAGAAAGAGCAGGTATGACACTAGTACTGGACATCCTTTAGTAATGTTTAGTGACCCTTCTGTGTGCAGCCTTTCATAACTACTGCTCTTTCCACTGAAGTGCACATATTTAGTTTTGTTTGTCTTTTTGGCTTTTCCCGGTTAGGGCTCACCACAGCAGAACTCTGGTCCGCTAATGATTGGCAGTAGATTTTTATGGTGCCGAGTTGCCAGCCCAATGCCCAACCTTCAGCAAAGGCACGCCCATTCACGCATGTCTTTTGAATGTCACTCGACCACTGGGAGGACATGCAGACTCCACACAGAAGGCACTCCAGCTGAGAATCGAACAGGAGAACTTCTTGCTGTGAGGCAACAATGCTATCGCTGCACCACCATGGCTGGTTCAAGTGCACATATTTAGTACATCTTATTATCTTTTGGTTTTGTACTGTAGATTAGATAAACCTTACTATAGTATGTACTACAGACATCTCTGATATTTTTTATACACACTGTTATTGGTGTAAGCTACTACATATGTCATCTCATGGAGCATTTCAAACCAAAGCTGTATATATAGCTGTTATAATAGTACTGCCTTACTAGTGCAGCTAGTGTTGTATATGACTGCTCTTAATGCTGAGAATGCGGCACTGTTTACCATACACTGATGCAACCATTATCAATATGCCACTGCAACTGAGGATATGTGGTATGCAAGGCTTTAAAATGTGCAGGGGGAATTAGAATGGCTAGCAGTCAGGCAGGGAAGTTGTACCACTGCTATTTATATGTATTCCCTGCGTAGTGTTCTGTCTTCAAGGGGAGGTAGGAAATGGCATACTGTAGTGATCCCCATATTTCCAGTCTGTTCCCTGTCTGCAGATAAATATGCAGTGCGGTTAGCAAGGCGATAGGAAGAATGTGAAGGGTTCCTTCTCCTTGTCTAAAGCTTCCAGCCAGGCAGCATGAATAAGTTGTGCAACAATAAGGCACTAGTACAAGTAGTCAGAGCAGTTGCTTAGCCCCTCCTACCTTGTTGTCTGCTATGGAAGCTTCATAAGGCTGTGGTCAAGGGTGCTAGGACTGTAATGTCATGGGTGAAACCTATAAGGATGCCATGCAGGGTCTCAGTGTGGATATAGACATCACTACTTCATATGCTCAACTTAGGGTTGTCACCTTTTGCAGATGTCCGAAATGAGGTTTGGAGGTCAAGTATATGACATGAAAATGGGTGTAGAAAATAAATGAATTAATCTATAGGACTGTGAGCCTAAATATTAACTCCATGCTTTTTTCCAACCTTTTGATCCATTGATGTAAGGGACAAAAATGATGGCTATTAATTGTATTTGTTCATGTGAATGTTAAAAAACACACAGAATTTATGCTGTTTCTATGGAGCAGAGGTATTGAGTATGGACTGATGCCCAGGAGACTAAGGTTCAGTTAGAGGCCCTTGTCCCTGCGGAGTTGGCTGGGATTGTATGGGAAAAGATTTGCATTTTGCTCTCTCATTGATCCAGGGCAGGGAGGATTCCTCTACTGGTGGTGTCACTTTTAGTCCATGGTGTCTTGGAGAGGGTACAACATTCGCCACTCCCCAAAATTAAAGACATTCTGGCAGATGTCCATTCTGATCACTGCATGTTTTGCGCAGGGGGGGGGGGTGAGGTTAGCAGTAGATTATAAAAGATAAAAGAGTACCGCTCAGCTGCAGCATAAATCTTCTTTGTCATGGCTTGATCTAGTCTCTCTTCCTAAAACTTGGGTTGGGTCTGAGGGAATAGGTAGCCTCAGGGATCCAGAGATTCTAGAGAGGTACAAGGAGCAGCTGATTGTCTGCTGCAAGGAGAGGGACCACGTAAGTCTCATAGCAGTTATCATGTAGCATTATTACAATATTTTAAATAACATGATGGATGCTATCAATGATATTGTTTAAAAGTTATACCAATTCTATCGGCTTTTCCCGGTTAGGGGTCGCCACAGCGGAACTCCGGTCCACTAATGATTGGCAGTAGATTTTTACGTGCCGAGTTGCCAGCTCTGATGCACAACCTTCAACGAAGGTATGTCCATTCATGCATGTCTCCACACAGAAGACGCTCTAGCTGAGAATCAAACAGGACAACGCCTTACTGTGAGGCGACAACGCTACCACAGCACCACCACCGCAGTATATTGTTTAAAAGTTATACACTTAAATATTTTAACTTTTAAACAACATCATGGATACGTCTATCCTATTTTCAAGAGACACACATTTTTTTCTGGGTTTTCTTGCTGCAAAAAAAAAGCATTAAGTGATCAACAAGATAAAGTTTTGCAGGAAAAAGACCAGGAAATGGCCATGGTTCTTTTTCTTGGTCATTTTGTTTGGCTGTTACTAATAAAACTAGTATGTGATTATTACCAGTAGCTAGTCAACATGACTGGTATGGCTAAATAAAAAGTTAATCAAAAGAATAATCTAATTTTAATTTACATTTATTTAGGGAATCCATTCATGCATGCTCTCTGCAACAAGTGTGAATAAGTTGGTGAGAGCAATGAATGAAAGATATGAATGGAAAGTCAGATATGAATGAATGAAAATATGAATGAATACATGAGTGTAAGATTTGTACTCTGTGTATGTGTGTGTGTGTGTGTGTGTGTGTGTGTGTGTGTGTGGGTGGGGTGGGGGGTACATGTATTTAAAGAGATACTCCCAAGTTCATACAGTTCCACACTCTGAAGCACAGAACAGAATAAAAAAAGGACATTTTAGTGCTTTTTTCAAACCCATAAATCATGCAGTGTGAGAAAAAAAATTATAACTCTTAGTTGCATTTGTGCATGTGGATGTTAAAAGCACCACAGAATTTGTGCTGTTTCTATGGAGCAGAGGTATCGAGCCTGAACTGGTGTCCAGGAGACCAAGGTTCAGTTAGAGGCCCTGGTCCCTGCAGAATTGGATGGGATCATATGGAAAAAAGATTATTTCTCCCATTTTGTGTGAACACCTGCATCCTGCATGTTACTGCATCTGTGAAATACTACCTGTCCACCTTCTGTGATTGTCTTGCCACTGTATACCCCCATGTGTGTAACATCTTTTTTTCAGTTGCATTTGTTTATGTATGTACTCCCTAGCAACCATACTCCTGCGGTTCTGTACACCTGTACAACAACAGACAATGCTGATAATAAAATGTACAAGCTGATGATTCCACATGCTGTCCCATCCCCATACCTTGAGTTTCATTCAAACATCTCTTTCATCCTGATCTGCCATTCTCCATTTCTATTTGTGGTGATAGTCTTACGTGGTATAATCATAGCAGGACTCCCACAACTTTTAGTGTGTTTTGCAGAGTACATTTTCACTGAGGTATGTGGGTTACTGCAGGCTTGTATTAAATATCTTTTTTATGTTGTAATATTTTGTATTATAATCACTGTGGAAATAGCCTATTTATTTTATGCATCCGGCATGGTGAACTGTATTGAATCCTGGTTCTGCATGCTGAAAACATTTTAAATCCATCACACATCATACCTCTCACATTCTCAGAAATACAGCTAGTGATTTTTGACAAAAGGTCATTAGTCCTTGGGCTACTGATTTTGTCTGCATTAAATATTTCTGGAGTTATAATATTAAAAGTTAACTGTGGTAAACAGTTGTAGCACATGCATTTGTACTGTGCAGCCGTTCACTGCCATGTATTCCATATGGGCACAGGTGTTCACATATACAGAGGTGCAGACATATGTAGTACCTACACTGCTACAGGTGCTATGCACTACTGTTACATGTATATGTTATATATGTATATGTACTGCAGCTAATGTCCATACAGTTACAGCCAGATGACTTTAACTCAAATACTAGACAGACATACGTGCCTCTGTGCACAGTTTTAAATTTGTCATGTTGTTTCTTCAGTCATTACACCACACAAGTGTTGAATGTATTGCTTCACAAAGTTAACATGACTATACCATCCCTTCTAAGGCCTTAATATCTTGCTAACATGAGAACTGACAGACCTACTGGTGCATTATAAACCAAGAGCTCTGATGCTGTGTTTTTTTTCTAGCAAGCATGCTCACATGCATGGCAGTTTAGCACCCCTGTGCACTGTATGACCATTGCAGCATTATGACCATTATGATGTTGGCTCCTTGCTTCAACAAGGGGAGACCTTGTCTGCTCCTCACTTCATCATTCTTGATTCTAGCATCAGCCTTCCTGAGTGATGTTTGGCATGACATTACATTATTCTGTGGAATGACGTGACCTGTCTTGCTTAACTTTGCTTCTTTGTTAGCCAGGCTACCCTTAGTGTCACTGTTACTATTTTATCGTACTGACAGCTGCTATAGTCTTGATGTCTCTTGCCTAGATGTTTTCCATACAACCTTCACACATCCTTCCACTCTATACAGGGGAATACATTTGCCCCTCTATCTTTCAGGCATATGGGGCTGCAGTTATTAGTAGCTTCTTTTCTCATACTGTTGATGGTTTTACAGCATCAGAAGTGTCTCTTACTCAAACAGATGATCCACTGGCGTTATGTAACCCATTCAGTTGTTTTATGTATTTAAGATCTGTTGGTAAGATTCATCATACATTCCTCCCATATGTCTGTGTGCTGGAAAAAAATGGATGCTACCAGTGGAAGTCCTACCCTCAAATCACTGTAGGTTTTACAGCATCGGGCATGTTTCCTGCTCTCCTTTGGCTTCATGTCTGTGTCTCACTCTTGTCGAGACTGTGAATGGTGTACAGTGCTGTTCAATTCATATATTCTTATTGCTTTTCTTGGATCCAATGGTGTCATTATTAGGATCACTATAATGCATTGAGTTACAGATGGACATATCTGTTTATTTATTGATTCAATTTTGTGTTCCCCAAAGTGATTAACCATGTTCCAGAGCCCCTCCTCACTCTTCTGCTCTAATAACCCTAGCACCTGGCTTACCCTCACAGAAGAGGATCATGCAAATGAGGGAATTCTATGTGTAAGTGTCGGGGGAGCAGACAGAGAGGAACTCAGAATGACTTGATACAGCACCATCCTGACACCTGAAATATTGCCATTTTGTTATTTGCTAACCATTGTCCCACCCTCACATCCTGTGCAATGACAAGAATGCACAGTCAAAGCTGCATGACTAGAGTCCTTCCATCTCCAACAGGGACTGTACTTTGTGGCATCACCACTTCTGGTGATTAGTCCCGGATGCTTACATCCTTTCTTTTCAGAAGTGTGATGTTTCACCCTTGTAATTGACAGACTGTGGCATTTTATTAACTAACTATGCTAGATAGTGCATTGCACACACCTTGTGTTGCTTGGCTTGCTCTGCATTGGCCACCTCCCTCTTCCTTGTACATTGTTACTCTGTACAGGGCAGCCACTTTACCATTTCTCTTCTGCAATCCTAAGCAAATGTTTCCAAATCTTACTAATTATTCACTTTTTTTACAACATTGGTTGTGGTCAGATTCATATTTGAAATAAAGTTTTTAACATCGGCTCGGCATTTGTATAACTGTGAAAGCAAACAATGCTGTCCACTGTTGATGAACTAGTTGCCGCAGTGGCAGACAACACAAAACTGCTCATCAAAAAGCCAAGAATAAATATTAATTTATGTAGACAGTCATGGACTAAAGTGTTAAGGGAACCAGAGGTGAAAGTTCTTAGTCATATACTACTATGATGATATTCATATCTCAGAACCTCAGTGGTACCTTCTGTGCCTTTAGTGCATATCCTTCATTTAAGTTTTGTCACCCTGGTGTACGAATATCATATGGAACAGTCCAGCCTCTAGTACTTACATCATGTGACAGTGCCTGCAGCTTCCCTCATTTGGCAACTCTTCACAGAACTCTTTGCCTGATTCCCTGTTGACATCTGCAGCACTTTTTTCAGAGTGTATGTGTGTCGTACAAGATATCAGCTGAGATATTCCTAGAAACTTTTACAGACACCTTTTTCTTGCTACAACATATGATAACTGTCATGTGGTAGATTTTCTGCATAGTTTCTAAGAATTTTCCACACTGTTACCACTAAAAAGACAGTAAAAAGAGATTTTCGCTCCACACAGAGCCAAACTAATAACGATGACCGCCCTTATTTTAAGGGGTGCAGATATATATATATATATATATATATATATATATATATATATATATATATTATTATTATTATTATTATTATTATTATTATTAATTACTGATGTAAGATACATTTCCTGTCCCCTCCTTAGCCTTTCTTGCAACTGTTGGCAAATAACAATGGGACTTAAAAAGGAATATGTTAACAAAAATAAAAAAAAATGAACCCTCATCTTAGAATGTGATGAAAATATCTTTGGGCTAAAGAGAGAAATAACTTAAGAAAGATTTTATTTTTCAAATGAAGTTGGACACGTCCTTGAATAAAGGGAACTTACACTAAAATGGTGCACTATTGGAAGACTAAAAGGCTGTAAGAGTTTACCTGTTCAAACAATAATGAGTGCTATTAGATTACATTTTTTTTATCTTGTTTAACTCATATTTTACCATGACAGCACATGCCAAACATAATCTGATTGACACTTCTAGGAATGCAGACTGCCTACAGTGTCTGGGAAGTCCATTTCTTTTGCCAACTAGCTGCCTTATTCAGTTTACAACACTGGGATGAGTTGTTACAGATCCACATAAATTGTGAACTTTTTCCCTTTTGATTTAAGTGTGCCTTGGTTTCTTCAAGGCAACTTTTCTCCAATAATGTCAGTTCCATTAATTAACAGACAGCTGCTGGCAGAAGGAAACTGAAAATAACAAAGACATTATTTTTTTTATTATGACTCATTAAAAAGACAGCCGCTGAGGACCTTTTCAAATCTTCTATAAAGGAAGTACGATGCTTTAGCAAATCAAGTTTTTAGATGTGACTCAAAGTATACAGAGTCACACTGAATAATGCCAGTTGTAAGATGATGATGATGACGGTCTTAATCTGTCACTTCCAACCTATGCCAAACATAGTTACAATCAGGAGCACAGCCAGACATGGGAGTATGGGTGAAAAAAGAAACAAATAAAGAGTTTGGCCTCCTGAAGCAGTGGTTCAGGTGACTGTATACTTCTAATGGAGACCTTCAGTACAGCAAGGATATCAGAATGATCCTCATGTGTGCCATACTTCTTAATATGGTGATCTGCAGATGTCTGCCAGCAAGGTACTTATATTTTACTGAATGTTAAGTTAAAAGTAGCAGTGCTGGTGGTGTGGGTTTTGCAACTCAGCTAACAGCACCAGCTAAATATGTCCTTCTCAATATTTGCTTTGTTATTTAGCATTAAACACTGCATTTTCTATTGAACAAATGTGTTTTGACTTCTCCCTATGAGCAGGCAAAGCATGTGAAATTCTTTTGAGCAAAGAGCATATATTTTATCTCCACAATCAATGAATCAAGAACAAAGCTACTCTACTGGCACAAAATAATAGAATTCATTTATGGCATCCTTGACCAAGAAGCAAATCCAAGTCACTGCATCAACAAGCAGGAGGTACAGAGCAAATGTTACCAAAACAACTCTCGTCAGTCAAGGATAGTGTGGGTTCCTTCAAGAAGACTTACTTCAAAAGGTGAAAAAAGTATGATGTATTACTTATTCTTGAGGGAGATTTAGCAGGTAAGCAGTAGAAGTTGAGCAGGGACATCTGCAGCCATCAGGCATGAGGTAGAGATGAAGGTTTATAACAAACAGTAACAGTTCAGAAAGTAACACTGCTATATTTTGTTTGCCAGTCCTAGATACTATAAATAAAAGATAAGTAACAAAATGAGTGTCCAGGAGACAACTTCTGGGGTTCAAAAAAAGATAGCATGAAGCCAATAAAAACACAACATGGCTTCAGAAAGTCATATAAAT
The DNA here is from genome assembly GCF_019279795.1 of Protopterus annectens. Classification (NCBI taxonomy): domain Eukaryota; kingdom Metazoa; phylum Chordata; order Ceratodontiformes; family Protopteridae; genus Protopterus; species Protopterus annectens. The sequence goes on from NC_056727.1 coordinate 1,116,069,424, forward strand.
ATGTATTAGGTAAGAACATAGTATACATGCACAGTTAACAGGGAACGCTTGGTAAGTTCAGTAACCTGCTTCATTGCAAACTATATTTTGCTCCCATATACCAGTATATTAATCTTTTAAATTCCTCAATTCAATCCATATCCTTGGTACTTATTTTTCTATTTCAGGTTGGAGATAGTGGCAGGATTAAGGTTAGGTACAGAACACAAAAATAAGATGACATCGGGGGATGCAACCCACCTGTCCATGCTTACTCATATATGCTGTTCATAATCAGAACTCTGCATCTAACCCCAACCCTACATATTATCGTACTGAGCACTCTTTCTCTAACAGTATCATTATTCAGATAATCAGAACAAGTATGATTGAAAGTACTATTTTTTTTCAGTTGACTGACTGCTAAAGGAAAGCATTTTTTTCACTTTCTAAATAATGTAGTTTTTATCTTTATTTTTATTTTTTGTTAGTTTCAACATGCATAAATTGATGTAATGTGCATCAATGTTTCTGCATGTTTATTTTTTGTAACATTTTCTTTATATATGTATATCTGTATGTGTGTGCGTGCGTGTGTGTGTGTGTGTGTGTGTGTGTGTGTGTGTGTGTGCATATGTCTCTGTGTGTATTTAAATGCTAATAAAGTACTTATTTTTTTTTCCTCTCATATACTTTACTATATGTAAAAATCTGTAATTGTGACTGTGTTGGAGCTTTTCTCCCCAGGCCTCCGCTGAAAATGGACATGTATCCAGTCGGACCATCCTGGTCAACAAATGTAAAATAAAATAAAATTAAATAAATTATGTGAAGGTGCATGTCATGTGGTTTCCTTCCTTTCTAGAGCGTTCACTTTCTACATCGACTTCATGTAAGCTGGTTCATTAAGAATTTTGCCTATATCTGTTGCATCTTGCCTAGGATACAGCACCCGGCCATCTTCACTCTAACTGCTAATTTCCTAGCCCCTTGGGGGAAATCAGCAGTCAGAGTGAAAATTATTTAAATACTTTCTTGTTGCTTTAAGAGGAAGCAGTTCTGAGGCTTCACAGGAGTAGCAGCCATACTTCAAGCTTATTTTCTGGCAGATAAGTCCCCACAGGGGAATCCTTCCACACAGAAAGTGCTTTCCTTTTAAGAAAGTAATGTTATCTTTTTATTTGGTGAGTAAAAGCAGTATTTAGCATTTAACAAACCCAGTAGTTTTTTCACAATATCATGTTTCCTGTCAGGGATTGCCATTTTTAGTTTATTTATTTAACATTTGTTGACCGGGAATGTCCGACTAGGTTCCACAGAGCCTGTTTTCAGCAGAGGCCCGGGGAGAAATGCTCCAGATGCATGTCTTTGGAATGTGGGAGGAAACCGGAGTACCCGGAGGAAACACAGGGAGAACATGCAAACTCCACACAGAAGGCACCCCAGCCGAGAATCGAACCAGAGAACCTCTTGCTGTGAGGTGACAATGTTAACCACTGCACCACTGTGCCGCCCAAGTTTATGGCTTATTTTTTTTTTTTTTGGATTTGGGATCTAGTTTTGCAGTAAAAGTGTACTGCTTAGGTAAGCTTTTCAATTAAATCTGTGAATTTAAGGATCAGGATGTTTTTGAAAGGGTACAAAACTTTTTAAAAGGTTTTTAATGTTTGTGTACACTTCATAACAATGTACCTGTTAATTTTTGCTATCAGGTTGCATTGTGAGGAAGTACTTTAGTTTTGATAGGATTTTCTGCGCTATGCTTACTCTTTTTCAAGGAAGGGGACTGTGTGGGGAAGTGTACATGTGTGCTGCCTGTGGACACTTGTCTGAGAACTTACCTACCAACTGACTAGTTCCAGCACTGCTTAGCAGCATTCAGATCCTTCCTTGGCTGCAGACCTGATACTTTTTCTAGTCCTGTTGATACTTGTTTTGCTGTGTCTAAAAAGAAGAAACAATATGATAAAGAGCCCTTGCCATCACTGCAGGTTTCCACAGTGCCTCAGCCATTAGTGCGAGAGAACATGCAGTCGTCAAACATTGTTCCTTACATCACTTGCTTGCTTCTTTAGGTTCCTCTGGTGTAGTCATTCCGGCCACTATGGGTTGATGGTGAGCCATGTCGTCTTCTGTTATTTCAGTGTCCAATATGAATATAGGAGAACCATCTTCTTTGGGTAACTGGGGAAAGAGACCTCTTGACAGGGCGGAAGTGCTATTTGCTTGCCTGTCTTCTTCTTCCAAGATGTTCCCTACAAAGAAAAAGCCAAAGGTTATACTTTATTCATCTGAAGACACAATGTCTGTTTGTAGAGATAATTTTATTAACTTAACCATGCAATTATTACCGGTTGTTAATCCTGCTGCTCAGAAATCTGTACCAGAGGGCAATGTTAGTAAATAAATTCCTGAAGAAGATCTATCAGAGGATTCTACCATAGACAGAGACAGGATTTCTTCTCCAGCAGATTCCCAAACCCAAATCTCTGATGCTGAAACTTTAGTCTCCAAAAAAAGACAAATAGATTGTATAAAGTATCTCAAACTAACACGTTTTTGTTTTCATATCTCAGGTCTGACCCAATGACTTTTTTCACCTCTTTGCCAGCTGAAAACAGACCGTTGATAAATACAAACCTTTCACCTGTGAATAAAGAATGCACGTATTAAACAGATTTGGTAAGGTAATTTTCTCTTCTTCCACTTTAGCTTACAGAGTTCTTAACTACCAGGCACACAGTGGAAGTTTATTCTTTGTTGTGCAGACAGTTTGAAGGAACACTCTGTCACATTTCATTCAGAAGGTAGCTCCTCTCTGAATTCTATAGTTTCTAATTTTTTGCAAGTATCTAAATATGCTTTGAAGGGTGTATGATTGTGTAGATACTACTACTGCTATAGTTTTAAGGAAATATGCCTGGTTGAGCAACCAAACATTTGCTGATGAAGTAAAGTCTGAAATCCAGAATTCTGGTTTAGATAAGGAGTTTTTGTTTGGCCTTTCTGCTGCTCAGGTCCTCAAATGATCTGATGAAAGCGGGAAATTAATTTAAGGAATGTCTAGGATAGTCCTCCTTTACAAATCTCCCAAAACCTCTTCTTTTAAAAAGCAAAACAAGCAATCCCTGTCACTTCAAGGCAAACGGGGAGTTAAATAAATAATAAAAGAAAATGGCAAGAGAGGAACAAGGATCCTTTCCAAATAAAGGGGCAGGGCTTTACTTCAGAATGACTACAGCAGCATTCTACCCCCCCACCCCCACCCCATCCCCAATTCTCCTGCCTGTATCTCTCTAAACTTTTCCCAGAACCTGGCTCTTTACATTCCCCTTTGCAACAGATTGTTTCAGACTCTTGCGTGATAAAAGTGGTTCAAAAAAGTTACAGTTGGCTATGGATACAAATACCTCCCAATTCTCTGAACCAAATAGAGTTCTTTTCCCCCACTTGTTCTTCAATACTTATTTACCCTAGAAGGTATAAAACCAGTGCCTTTATGTCAAAGGTGTGAATACTTCTTTTCAGAATGTTTCTGGCTCCAAAGAAAGAGCTTTCATAGAGGCCAGTTTTAGATCTTTCCTTTCTCAATCTATATGTGAAAGTACCAACATTTCAGAATGCTGACTCTTTAAAGTCTGTTACCTCTCACTCTGCTGTTAAATGTCACGTTACATTAAATCTAAAGGTTGCTTGTCATCACATCCCCATAGACACAGGCTTCAAAATATTTTACAGATTCTCCATGTCTTTGTCACATTATCAGTTCTCTGCATTATCCTTTGGGTTATTTACAGTTCCAAAAGTATTTACAAAGTATTTATCTTCAATGATACCTCACTGCGGACTACTTGGTATTCACATATTTCCCTGTTTAGCTGACTTACTTATATTTGCAGAGTCTTTTTCCACATGTCAAGAGTCCTTAACGCTGGTTTCATCTCTTCTTTCCAAGCAGTATTTCCTCCTTGACTCTTTCACACAGGAATGTGCTACTGGGTTGCCTTCTAGACACTTCTCAGCAAAATGCTTTTCTTGCACAGGATAAGGTATCTGGAAACTTTCCTGGGCTTCTCCAATCAGTTTCAGACTTCTGTAAAAGAATATCTCAGGATTATAGGTTCATAGCTTCTATGACACTTGTGACCCCCCCCCTCGCTCTGCTACAGATGAGAAAAATTCAGTGTTTCAAAAAATATATGGACCCAAAGGTCTCAGCTTGTGGAATTTCAGATTCCAAGTTTGACCTTTGTCAAAAAATAACTGCATTGGTGGAGACAACAAATGGCTGTAAATCCAGATTTCCCCTTGTCTCCTTAAATCCCAGGTTAGTTTGTAACTACAGGCACCTCAAATTTTGCATTGTGAGCAGTTTCTATGGGGGTAAAAGTACAAGGTCTGTAGAATGCCTCAGACAGACCAACGCACATAAATGTCAAAGAGATGTTTGCTGTGATCCATGCCTTAACATCACTTCATCATCTATGGTCCCCTATACCTTTTCAGGTGATTACAGACATCACAGTGTTGTAGTACATAAGCAAGCAGTGGGACACTACTGTCGTACCCTATGTGCAGGCTGGCTATGATGGCTTGTGAGGTAGCTCTTCACTACTCTTTAACCCTCCAAGCATCTTGCATTCTGTCAGAGTAAAATATAGTGGCAGACAAGCTGAGTAGTACCAGGACAGACCCTTCTGAATGGAACTTGAACACTGGGGTCTTCCAGGAGTTGATTCATTTGTGGGGAATACCTTCAATAGATCTGTTTGCCCCTTTCAAAACAAACATCTGAACAAATTCTTTTCCAGAGCATCTTGCAAGCAAGCCTGGAAAACAGATATATTTCATTCCAATGGTTGTAAATGCTCCTTTACACATTTCCACCCTTTCCACTGATACCCAAGGTAATTCTGAAGACTCAGAAGGAATCTCCAGAAATCATTGTTTTGACTTCCTTTTGGCCTAGGCAACATTGGTTATTCCTCCTTATGGAAATGGCCAAGGGCAATTAACACAAGTTTGGTTACAGACTAGACCATCTCACACAAGGCAATGGGAGTATGATACACTTCGGTCTCAAACAACTTTAACGGACTGCCTGGATGATTCCGTTTGATTCCATTTAAGTAGTTCCTTCATGAGGATGTGCACCAGGTACTAAAGGAGGCAAGATAACCTGCTATTAAGAAATCTTATATTGGCAAGTGGAAAATATTTTCTAGTTGGTGCCTAGTGGATAACCAGGGTTATATCAGAGATTATGTACCACTGGTTCTGAAATATTTGTATGGGTTACTTTCTTCAGGCTTCTTATTCCTCTACCAAGTTACATATTTTGGCCATTTCAGCTTGTTTGCCCATGGATTCTCACCTTTCTAATCTGTGTTTAGTAAAACAGTTTCTGAACGGTAGTTTTACACCTTAGGCCTCCTAGAAAAGAAGTGGCCCCTTCCTGGGATTTTAGCTTTGTTCTGGAAAAGTTAACTGTCTCTCTTTGAACCAGCTCATCAGGCAGATTTAAATTTCATCACCTGGAAGACTGTTCTCCTTATTGATCTGACATCTGCAAGAAGAGGAGTTGCAAGCTTTCATGGTGGCTGAACCTAATCTGTTGTTCCATAGAGATAGGGTTACATTAAGAACAAATCCTTCTTTTAGTAGTAGGCCAAAAGTAGTTTCAGAGTTTAGTTTGAATCAAGCTATCAATTTCTCAGTGTTCTATCTAGATCCTCTGAACCATTTAAAAATGATTCTATCTACTCTGGATGTGCATAGGCAGCAGGATACTAGCTTGCCAGAACTAAGTTCTTTAGAAACCTAATCAGCTGTTTATTTCTTATGATGGGGCAAAGAAGGGACAACCCATGTCAAAACAAACTATTTCTAGGTAGTTGTCCTCAGCTAATATTTTTTGTTATATCCAGCATGGCAAATCAGTTCCAGGTATTATCGAGGTACATTCTACTAGAGCCTTAGGATCTCTGATGGTATATTAGAAAGGGGTGGGCTCTAGAAACATTCCAGAGGCAGCAACTTGGTATTGTGTTCATGCTTGAACAAAAGCATCATAAATTGGATTCCTTTTTTAAGTCCAAGACTGGCTTTGCTAGGACCATTCTCCAGGGGTTCCTGGATCCTTGTCCTCCCTCAGCCCAGTTTGGATAGACTTTGGTAAACAACTCATATTGCCTAAAGGCTACTGCAGCAGTGAGAATGATGAACATAATGCAGTTGTGTAAGCTGCACTTACCATAACAATAGATGTTCGAATTCTTCAATGCTGCGGTAGCTGCATCTGGCACCCCTTGACTTCTGTATATAATCAGTTGTTGGACTATAAAGTTATTTGTTGCTGTTTATATCTTTTAGAGGTCCAGGATGAGTACACCCCCTCTCTCAGTATGATAAAGAAAGTCCTGAAATTTTCTTCCCACTGACTGCTGCTTTACCTTCAAGGGGCTAGTCAATCCGCATTCAGAGTGAGTGTGTGGAAGGGAGCCAGAGTTTTGTGAAGCTGGCCGGTTGTTGTATCCTAAGCAGGATACAATCTATATAGCCAAAAGGCTACTGCTGCAGTGAAGAGTTTGAACATCTATGGTTATGGTAAGTGTAACTTGCAGTGAAGAGTTTGAACATCTATGGTTATGGTAAGTGTAACTTGCAGTGAAGAGTTTGAACATCTATGGTTATGGTAAGTGTAACTTGCACAACTGTACTTTCTTCTCTATTAACTATTATAATGTCTGCTAGTCCACATTTGGATATTCTTAGTCTGTTTCACAGCCAAGAGTTGAGTTATTTTAACTACCTGAGCAGAAAGTCCGCAGCTAGCGGTAAAGGAAAATGTAATATGAGGGTCTGTATGAATGGAAAAAACACTGAAGCAAAGTCTCATGACATTACGAAAGGAGTAACTCTGAAGGTTTCCTCAGTGTGGTAAGCCTGAATGATTCATATACTGCTCTCCCACTAGTGTGGTACACAAGCACAGAGCTAACTTGCAGTGGAAACTGCATGCAAATGCAACAGTCCATGGGGGTGGTTAATTCAAATTAGTTATGTTTTCTCCTTTGGAAATCATGAAGGTACTGGAATATTGCAGTAGAATGATGCAGAGAATACCACTACCAAGTTATTTTGGATATGGGGGGAAAAAGTATACACTGAGTTTTGGCAGTGTACATCCATTCACTCCTGTGGAACTGATCAAGACCCATAGTGCAACTACAGGTAAGTAACAGAGAGACAAGTGTTTGTGTGTGTGTGATATGTGTGTGAGAAAGTGTGGCACTGTATGGGTAGGTGAGTAAGTAAGAGGTTCAATGACCATGAGTGTCTACTGGAGTTTGTGTGCTGCTGCCTGGATATGAGTGTGCATGGGTGTCTGTGTGTGTGTGTGTGTGTGTGTGTGTGTGTGTGTGTGTGTGTGTGTGTGTGTGTGTGTGTGTGTGTATAAACATGTATAAAGATGTGTAGGCATGCATATACATGTGGTTGCATGTCTGCAGAGGCATGTGTGTGTGTGTGTGTGTGTGTGTGTGTGTGTGTGTGTGTGTGTGTGTGTACATGTGTGCGTGGGTGTGTGTGTATGTGTGTGAGCATGTGCGCGCATGTAGTAGGAAGATGCCTGTGAAAATGAGATGCATGGGCAGGTAGGGGGAGCACTTTTGTGGTAAGGTCTAACATTGCAGTGTTTGAATGAGAGACATGATAATTAGCTATCAGTGAGGTATTTCTCAGAGATTCTTGCCATTGCTGTAATTGACAGTCCTGAGTTAGCCAGAGTTAACCAGTTAGCACTAGCAATGAAAATCTCTGAATACCAAGCACTGTGTTTACAGGAAGTATTCAATAATTAAGCAACATTGCCTGTATTAATTTTTTATTTGTTATTTACGAAAAAAGCTTATATTTAGGGTCTCTAGTTTCTGTTTCCTATGTAAAGATAATTACAGAGTCTCTGATATATGATCATACCAACTAAATGACAGTTATTTGATGGAGAGGCTGGGCACAGCAATGCTAAACAGAGGCAATAGCAAAGTTTATCAACATTGCTTGTTTACTGACCATCTATTATTGATTAGATTGCAGCTAGTTTTAATCTTTAATCAATTGGAGCCCTGTTAACAAAAATTTTCTAAGCAGGATTAAGCTATCTCTTGTACAAAAATATAAACAAATACTTTGTACAGTTTTCACATTGACTATGCTCATTGCTTCTGTTGTGAAACTGAATGGTTCTGTAAGGATCTTTGATTTCAGAGGACAGAATATAATTTTTTCAAACAGTATAATTTCCTGGCAATGTGACAGATGTTTGACTGCCATCACTGCGAGTCCACTTATCACTAATAGATTACATTGAAAACCACTTTCCATCCATTGCCATTTTCTGTAATGTTCCCCAGCTGTGGAGTTGGTATATATATATATATATATATATATATATATATATATATATATATATATATATATATATAAGCTGGAGGAGTAAGGGTTCCCCCACATGGAGGGTACGGGGGTGGCCTCCCTAAGAAAAAGCTTTGTTTGAGGTTTGCTTTAATTGAGTTTTGGTGTAATGTATTTACAATCATTGGATTTACTGCAATTACATTTGCTGAGCCATTATCAGCCTCCTGCTCCACATGCCATACCTCTCAACCTCTTAGAAGAAGAAAACTAGACAAAGTCCTAAATAAAAGTTGGACAAAGGCACAAAAATAGGGACATTTTTTAAATATCATTCTTACAAACTTGGAAAGTTGATAGAATAACAGGTTTTGCATTATCATGAATTTTCTGAAGGGTATAAAGTCTGAAACTCAAATCAATGTCATGATTTTCTAACTTTAATCTTTAATGATTTGCTACAAATTTGCCAGAAAACCAAAATTTTATGAAAAATGGACCCAATATATGAGTCAAAAATCTGGACATTTTGCGAAAATTTGTACAGTTGAGAAGTATGCTACAAGCTGGAAGATTTGTGTACTGCATTAGGTGGTAGTAAGCAGCTTTCAGAAGGCAGGATGGGCTCACAATTAAGGTTATTTCCTCATAGATTCAGGATATTGAGTTCAGTCATGGTTTCTATTCAGTGTTTGTCTGGGGTTTGCATGGCCTTCATATGTGTGTGTGTGTTTCTGCATTTTAGGCTCTCTATTTTCTTTCTTAAGAATGCAGCAAGGTGGCTTAGTGGTTATTTTTTGCTCTGTCGCTACTCCCATGTCAACAGTTATATCCTGTCTGAAGTTTATACGTCCCTTTTTACTAGTGTTTTCTCTGTTTTCCTCCCAGATAGGAAGCTGATGATGGTGAGCAACTTACCCAGTTGAAGTCCGAGTAGCTAAAATCCCCTCTATTAATTTTCATGTCTTGGAGTTTGGATAGGAACCAGTCTTGCTTTGCAGGGGACCCAGATGGTGTAAGGTAGGTTTGTATATCATTATATTCAATAACAATGATACTAATTATTTTATGAGCAGTTTCTAGTCCTGAGCTATTTTTTGAGTTCTAGTGTTTAGATGTTATTTTGTAAACACTGAGACATCACTGCCTATCCCATTAGATCTGCAACAATTAAAGCAGTTTACCCTGGAATTTTTATATGCATTTTGGCTCTTTAAATAGGGTTTCTGCAAGCAGAGTAAATCTTCTAAATCACTTACATTACTGTCAAGTGATCAAGACTTCTGGCATTTATCAAAGCTAACTTTAGTGCTGATATTTTATCTTGTCTTTTTTCTGTTTTAAAGAGGCCTAAAACACTGTGGGAATGGTTAATTTCCTGCTCGGTACTTGTACACCCTAGACAGCGAGACAGGTGAAACCCATCACAATCCGGGTTCACAGTCACTGACTGAATCCCATATCCTGTTCCTGATTGTCATGTTTTTCATGGATAGAATATCAAGTTTCAGCATAGGTTAGAAGGTTACCTGGTTTGCTGTCCTAGAGATGGTGTCTTTGTTGTTCATATCCAACGTTCTTTCAGTATCATCTATTGTGACCTGTAACATGCACTCATGCCATTCACTGCTGACTGTGATATGGATGAGGTAAAGTGGGACCTGTAAATCAGAAGTCAGAGTACCCTTCTGATAAAGAGTGATTACTAGAGGTAGGGAAACAGGTGCCCTTAGTGATGGTGGACCTTGGGGTTTTGTTAATAAGAGACACCAGGGACGGATGCTACAATCTTGTGGGCACTGAACTGATCTATAATAGTAAAGAGCTGAATTCTTGGAATATCTCATAGTTTTCCAGTCAGTGAACATTACTGTTCTCACTGCTGATCCTGAGTTATGGCCCGTGAAAGAAGGAATGAGATCACAAATACAAATGATGGGAATCAGGTTTCCCCTACAGGATTATTGGGCTTAACCTCTGAGGCAGAGTAAACTTCTTACTGTTCTGGGAGAGGTTTGGGTGATAGCCACTGCTCCTTCATATTAAAATGAGCCAACTGAAGTTGTATAGGTAATTTGTATGGATTCTACCTGGACATTGCCTAGTAGAGTTATTTAGAGTATAGCTCACTAGGATAGAACTCTGACCCAGACACCAGATTTGCTGGATGGATTATCTCCCTGGGCTGATATCTGCTTCTGGGTAAAGGAATATTTGATTAGCCTTGTTTAGCTTGCTGTCACCATGACCTTATTGGGAAATGTATAGGGGAAGTGAAATTTGTAGACATAATTGTGTATGAACTGGCATGGTGTCAGCTTTAATTTCATGATACTTATGCTGTATATCTAAGGTTATATGGAAACGTTTTCAGTAAGGGAACTCAAAAATTCTTTACTGAGTGAGTGGCTGAAGCTGTATCCATCATGTATGAATTTTAAAAACTTCTGAAATGGAGGTGTGAATGAGGCAATGTTGGAAAGGCTAATTTAGGGACAGTTAAGTCATCAGTGTGAGATCACACTGCTATGGTAAGAAAATGCATCTGAGACAAAAGTACATTGTCATGCTTCATTGTAGAATATGGGTGCAAACTTTCAAATAAAGCATTTTATTGTAGTTTTTTTTTTCAGAATGTAAAGACTGCCTTAAAGAATTTGTTTTCTACTATGCAGGCCATTATAGCATGTTTAGGTGATGAAAAAAAACTGACACTGACTTACATAAGGGTTACTTCATGTTTTAATGTTATGTCTTGACATTTCTGCTATGTTTGTCTATTAAAGTAAAACCATAAAAATGTTTGTTTTTGCTGTCTGTGATGAGGCATATTCTCTATACTTCTAATTTTGCTTGATAAGGTCCTACCCACTTGTTATCTCTGTAACAGAAGAATTAAGCTAACTGCATAGGTATACAGCAACATTGCATAAGAATAAACGTATACATAAACTTACCAGTGCTACAGAAAGCTATCCAGTGAATCCTTCCTGACATAAAGCATTATTGTTTTAAGCTTTATTATTTCTAAATGTCACTACACAGTTCTCAGACTCTCCTGGAAATAGGTTTGAATGTTTCTAGGTTCCTTTGCCATGAACAGCAGGTCTCCAAGAACATTTATGCCTCTCTATTCTGGTTTGGGACTATTCTGTTTCTACACAACTGGCAATTAATTCTCTATTCTGTAAAAAGTGAACAACCTCATCAAATGCATTGCAAGTCCCTGCATCTACAGATGTATGGATTTGTGTTTCTCTAGGCACTGTGCATGAGGTTTATTGTTTCACTTATTTTCAGTGCTTTAATTAAAAGCCACAACTTTCTCATTCAGTATCCAAGGCTCTAGAATAATCTTTGGCACACTTTTTTCTTTGTTTTTGCTGTTTGAGGGATGAGTTGCTTTTTGTTTTGTCCTGGTCTAACACAGATTTAAGCACATAATACCTGATGGTAGTATATGTCTTGGTTTCTTCCTGGTTTGACTACATCAAAGTCATGCCCCTCCTTGGACCCTCTGAACTTAAACCATGCCTGGCTTAAGCTAGTATAGCCATACATAGCCTGGCGTCTGGTAGGGTATTGTGATACAAACACTGAATTATGTCAGTTCGGCATAGGCTGTGGTGGTTGTCGGCTGCATATCACATTGCATAGATAAAGTTCTGGTCTTGGTTTATTTCTCCCTACATGACCTAAGTTCTCTCTATCTGAAGGAATTACTAACCTGTTACCAGTTGGTGCATACCCTACATTATCCACTTTGATGCTGTTGAAGTTTCTAAAGCAACTTTCTTTTGGCGATGGTTCCTTTGCTTATTGGGATCACGCCTGTGGAACCTTCATCAAGTATGATTGAAAACCTTCATGATGCTTACGAGTTTAAATGGTGTGTCAAGACATACCTATTTAATCTCACTTTTCGGGTGTAACATTTGCCAGTCTAACACTCTATTTCTGTTGTCTTATGTTGATTTGATGTTCTAAATTTGTTTTAAATGTTTTAAAGTACTAGTTTTGTACTTAGAGTTTTATTAAAGTAATGATTTTTGGCACCCCTCAAAAATTTAACACACATCTGCAATGGTCAGAACAATGAACATGTATTATCCTTTAAATACTTAGGTTTTATACTTCATTCATCATTAAATATATCCATGCACTTCAATAACTTAAAATCAAAGATACACTCAGCTCTAAGCAATTACCATAGAATCTCTTATTTCCTCATTGCTATGGGAGCAGCATCTACTGGCAAAAATATTTTGCAGCCACAATCAACTAGATAAAAGATATTATCTAATAAGCACATTTTTCTTGACCTCTACATCACTTATGAGCAAAGAAGGTTCACTCTGTAGAGTTGGTCCCATTCACCATTACTGATTACAAAAGATACCTAAACTTCCTCCCATTATTTATTATATATTCATTCATGCATTAGAGAACATATAAAGTCTGCATAATACTTTAAATGCCATTAATCATGCACATGCAGCAACTGCTTTCCTTAATACTTCACTGCAAAATCACTTTTTCCCACAAATAGCATGGCTCCAAAAAGCTAACCATTTACCATTGATGATAGATGAACTATGCTTACTGCTAATAAAAACGACCTCTGTCTGGGCTTCCTAGAGACATATTCATACCCCAAAGACCACGATTCTTATATCTTCCATTGCAATCAGACAAATAAAGCAGTTAGATGAGTATTTATTTGTACTTGTTAGCTGTGGAAATAGATTAATCCATCTGGATCCGTTTCAACCACTGTACTAAAAACTACATAAACAAACATGTCTTAACAGTAAAATAGAAACATTTTGCATGCATAGCAGGTGAGACAAAACAATATACTCAATGTCAAGCAATCAGCATATATAAAGTTTTGTTTTAGGTGGTGTCTGTCTAAATTATTTGGATGTCTGGCAGTTCCTAATATTAATGATTAGGATGTCCTCAATTTTAGGATCAGGAATGTAAAAAAAGGAATGCTCATTGGATTTGGGGTTATTTTTGTGTCTTTGTAGAACTGTGACATCTTGGACAGGAACATGGCTGATATTGTGGATTAGATTGTAAGTGTGGAATCAGTATAGTCGGTATTGTAAATCAGTATTAGTAGGAGAAGGGGAGCCTCTTGATGTTCTTGTATCCAGTTAGCTTGTGCGGTGCTCATTATGGGAGGACAGACAAGAATAAATTAGCAAATCCTGCTGAAGACGGTTTGGCATTCAGAGAGAGTAGTCTTACAAGTATAAGCAAGAAGGGGTAGATCATATTCTAATCATACCTGTAAAACATTCTTGCTTATATCTCCCTGCATTCAGGAGTGGGGATGAGGGATATCCACACCATTTCTAAACCCAAGAAAATTCTGGAAAGAAGTAAATTATCTTAGAGGTTGGTCCTAAACAAATAATATTCTACCACCTTTCTCCCCAAAAGATTTTACAAAACATTTCTGTTGGATCACAAAATTAAATCCACATATCTCCTCCCACTCTTAATCCCCTCAGTGTCATATCTAGGGTAGGACAAATGGGGCAGCTTCCCCGGGTGCAAAGTGTTATGGAGTACAATTGGTAGATGCATTGCCAATCCAATCGGTCTTCAGCACACTACTGCCATTCAGAAATGAATGCTGGCATTGCATTTGCAGTCAGAACTAAAGTGTTTTAGAGCTTTAAGTGTAGCATAAACTGTAGTAGTTGCTTGCTACAAATGTAATAAGCTGTCTGCTACAGGTTAGAAGGAAAGAAGAGCATTTTTTCTTTCTTTTCTTTCTTTCTTTTTTTTTTTTTTTTTTTGCTCAGTGTACATCATGAAAAACATACCTGGCTGGTTAGATGAAGAGACCAGACTGGGGAATGGGCTTTTTCATAGGTGCTGAAAGCTGTTGAAGACTGAAGGGGGGGGTGCAAGAGGGGCACTTAGTGATTTAAAAAGGGCACATCTTTTAAAGGTATTTACTACCATTACAGGCGCATCAGCGTGATGCAAGCTAAGTTTCATTAAGGATAATTGCACAAATGTCTTACAGAATTAGAAATGAAGCCAACCTGTATTGATATGAGGTGGTATGTCTTAAAGAAGCAATGGCAGTCCTGTTAAATAAAGCAGGCCATTCTGAAGTATGTTACTCTTTTCTGTACAACTTATCAGTGGACAGGAATTAGCTGACAAAAGTACTTGATGCAGTACTTCACCTGCATTGAGAGAACTGCAACGACAACAGACATACACGTTATATTGTGCAGCTGTAAATATACAAGCTGTAGTGCTGCTAAAGCTTGTGTGTTTCCTACTTCATAATAAAGTTTACAGTGAGCTGCCAGGACTATGGTGAGAAACAGACAAACACAAAGTCCCATCTTCTATTCTAATTGGCATGCAGTAACAGAAGTGGGGGAAAGTACTATGTCTGAGTTTGGAGTCTAAGAAGCAATAATGAAATAGAACAGCCGTCTCAGAAGTCTGTCCACATATGCACAAGCACTACCAAATGATATCAAAATGAATCCTTTCCCCCAAGGATCCCTTGCATATTTTGTCCATGTATGCACAAGCACAAAAATTTAACATTTTCTCCAATGACCCCTTCAGTCAGGTTTGTCCATGTATGCACAAGAACCAAAAATGAAACATTTCCCCTAACTAACCTCTCAGTAGTCTGTCCATGTATGCACAAGCACAAAAGTAAAGCATTTTCCCCAATGAATTTTTCAGTATAAGTAAAAACAAAATTACATCAAAATGAATAGTTCTCCCAAGGATCCCTTACATACTTTGTCCATGTATAGTATGAACAAGCACAAAAATTGTTAAATGTTTTCCCCAACAACCCCTTCAGTACTTTGTCTATGTATGCACAGTCAAGCACTGAAATGAAAAGACTTCCCCAATGACCTCTTCACTGCCTTAGACCCAAGACCTTCACCCAGTGCCATTACTGCCCAGTTACCAAACAAAAAATAGAAGATAAAATAGATAAATACTGGCTGCAGAGTAAAAACAAAATTATATCAAAATGAATCCTTTCCCCCAAGGATCCCTTACGTACTTTGTCCATGTATGCACAAGCACAAAAATTAAACATTTGCCCCAACAACTCCTTCAGTACTTTTCTATGTATGCACAAGCACTGAAATGAAAAAGTTTCCCCAACAACTTCTTCACTGCCTTAGACCCAAAGCCCTCACCCAGTGCCTTTTCCCGCCCAGTTACCAAAGTCTAAATAAAAAAACAGAAGATAAAATTGACTGGCTGCAGAGGCTGTAACTGCCTGCAATAAGACAGTAATATATTTAACATACCACCACCATTGCACTGACAGCAATGGACTTCAATTTACTTCAAACTCTTTTACTCTTCTTCAAAAGAAAGAAACAACAAACTTCAGTTCACTGCTCACTCTCGATTGATTGAGGAGGGAAGGAGATCTGGATTATATAGAAAAAGGGCGGAAGTCTGTAAGATCACAGAAAGAACACAACAGCTTTAACTGGCATTTTTTTACACATGTGACCTGCCGCTGAACCCTGACCAGAATGAACTATTAAGTTAGTCAAGCAGGGGGGAGGCAGACCAATGCATCTGCTTACTGCTTAGTGCAGTATAGCCCAGAATTTGAAGCTGAACCCCCCCCACACAAGTGGAAGTTAGTCGAGGAAGCCACCAGCAGAGGCAGAGCACAATAGTGTGAGCTATCGGATTCTGATCCAATTTTAATAAGGAAAAGAAATTGCTGCCGTTTTGCAATAGTTCTGCATTAGATAACTTTTCTCATTAATCTGCATGGGTTATTTGCTGTTTGCATTACTCTCTAAAGAAGCACAGAGTTCCCTCATTTCCTTTATATGTTTGTTTATTTTTAGAGATAAAAGCCGCTGAGGAATAAAGTTTTGTAAGTTGCTTTGTATTTCACTTGATTTGAAGTTGCTACTACTTCTTGGCCATGATTTTTGTGCAGTCTGACCACTTGAAATCAATGCTACTCATGTTTTAGGTTACAGTGTCTGTTTATTCAGAGAAGAAAACAGTCGATTTAATGTTCTCCTGCCTTGTCTGCCTTTGGGTTGGTCAGAAAATGCCCCAGTGACACTCCATAATCATTTACAGTCCCTCAAAAACCCCATAAACAAACAGGGAGCTGAACTCAATGGACAATCACCTGGAACACAACTGTAAACTCTAGTTTGTAGAAAATGCCCGGGACTTCTTCTCTGTCCTCATCTATAGTAGGGATATTTATTACCCTGGGCTCTAATGAATTTTCTCTCACAATTAATTTACACAATTAACCTTACATTTTGAAGGTAATATGATTAGAAAAACCTTATACATCTCGCACATATATATCAAATCCACCATTTAGATGTTTATTTCATTGCTGTTGTCTGCATCTGGGAGGCAGAGTAATACACTTCAGGCTCCATTGACAAACAAGAGTCCAGGATCAGATAGCTGGGCTACATGAAGGGATCAGGGTGAAAAAGTACAGTGAGGAATGATCACGGAGCGTGGGAGCACAGAAAGAGCAGTCTTGCCTCGGACTGTTGGGAAGCTAGATCAAAGTTAAGTGACTGCCAACAGCAGCCTCCCTGTAAGTGTTTGTATACACATATTTATATGACTTGCAATGGGACCTGCTAGGAACTGTTGTCCGGACAGAGGTAAAACCTTCACCAGGATTTGTATGGAGTAATTCTCCCTCGGAGGTGACAGAAAGGCATGGGATTGCTTTCAACCTGCTGATGGTACCTGGGAATCTAAGAACTGCTGAGGCTAAGAAGGGGCTCAGATGATCCATGAAAAACATAGCTTTTCCTTTCGTGGTACATTTTTAGGCTGTTTGTTGTCTGAAAGTTTTCCTCTTGAGGTGAGTGTATCTCTTGTTTTCTTTTCCTTCCCAAATAACCGACATCCAGGGTTCTCTTTGTGTAATGTAAACCTGCCTGGAAAGATCTATTGTATGAAATATTTTTTGATTGTGTATATAACACTGTATAAAATTGTTGTTGTGAAGCTTTTCTCCCCGGTCCTCCACTGTAAATGGACCTAGTTCCAGTCGGACTTTCCCAATTAACAAATGTAAAATAAAATAAATAAAATAAAGAGAGGAGATCTGGAATAAATTGGTATTAAATCAGCAGTTAACTTACGCTAATGCTGCGCATTGCCATTTATTGATGCAGTTGTATGGAGATCACACTACAGTGGGGATCGGGAAATTTACCCTTTCCTTCATTGTAGTGCGATCTCGGAGTTTGTAAATGTAAGTTGGATGCAAAAGTGGGGGGTGCCCCTTCCCCCTCGATCTATGTCTCCAGCACCCATGGACTTTTTTTTATTTTTTTGCTTCTTAACTTACAGTTGAGGGGAGTGTGGGTTAGCTCCATCTCTCACTCCCTTTGAACCTTACCTTTCTATATTCTATTTTGAAACAATTTCTTACAGAAAAAAAGCATCAGTTTTATCAAATCATTTCCTAATCATGAACCAGATAACTCAAATGGACTCACCCTGGATTTATACAATTATGTGGTGAAATAATTGCCCCCCCCCCATTTAAGTCACATGTTTAGCTTGTCTCTCAAATAGCAAAGGTCTCCCAGTCTGTGACTGAAAACTTGAATCAGTCCCATTTGTATGTTCCCAAAGCCAGACAATACGTCTCAATACAAAGCCATCTCTCTCTTGACACACTTTGCAAAACCACTGGTAAGAGCAGCATGTAGTCAGGTTACAACATTTACCAATAAAATATAGTAATGACCATCTGCACAATTTTTTTTTTACAATGGAAAATCACCCAACTTCTTTATGCACACTTCCTGTTACAATATATACCCAAACTTGCAAGGATTTCTTGACTGGTGATCTTTTCAATAGTTTCACTAGATCATCTACCTGTGTAAACCACAACCTCTTAATGAATACTCTAGCACTCTGTAATGTTGGTCCCTCTACTATATAAAGGATTTTAGCTATATTATTTAGGAGAATGTTTGCATTTAAATCTAACAACAACATTTCGTCACCCTAGATTATCATCATATGCATTACTCATGGCTTCATTTTGGGCTCAGTTCTTTTTAGCCTTTCATCACCCACCATCCCACTGCCTCAAATTCCCCAGTCTAATTCTTTATGTGGACGGCCAAATATTCTTTGAATTTGTTTAGAATTCCACAAAAATTGTTCTTAATGTTTAAATTATTCTAAACCAATTCCATACCTGGTTGCGTGGTAAGCAGGTAAATGAATGCAAAAAAAAAAATAAAAACAAAAGAAAAAAAAAACACTTTAATAATGTTCTTAGGCTCACCTCAAGAAGTTAAATAATTACCTAATCCTGCTGCCTGACTTATCTGTGATGATTAGCTTCTTCTTTAAATACTTAAGTCTTACCCTTGATTCATCATTAAATATGTCCATGTACATTGATAATATAAAATAAAATATAAACTAAACTACAAAAGATTTTCATAAAATCCCCAATTTTATTACTCCTAAAATAAGATCATCATCATCATCACCATCATCAACCCCCTTTTTTCCATTTTTTCTACATGGGGTCAGGGTGTTGTGTCAGCTGTCACTATTGCTCTTGATTCAGTGGCACTTATTTTCTTCAACAATCATGCTGATTTTCACAGGGTTTCTTTCAATTCTGAGACTTCAAACCATCAGAGGACTGACCAAATCAGCTTTACAGGGACCTTGTCCTATGCTTTCTCCAAGTCTAGGAATGCCCAGTTGGATTCTATCCTCATCTCTAGCATCTTCTCAACTATCTGTCTCACTGCAAACATCTGGTCGCTTGTGCTACATCCTGATTTGAATCCAATCTGCTCATCTCCCATTTTGCTTTCTACTACTCTGTGTATCCGTTTATCAATCACCTTCTCTAAAACATTCATGCAGTGTGACAGGAGCTTAATAACTCTATACTGCCTACAGTTGTGAATGTCGTTTTTGTTCTTGTACACTGGCATTAATATGCTTGTTCTCCAGTCATCTGGGATAAGCCTTTCTCTCCATACTGCTATGAGTACCCTCAGGAGCCACCCTAACTCACCAATATCTTGATCATATCTGCAGTGACATCAGCTGAGTGTGCTGTTTTCTCTGACTTCCTTTTCCTTAGTGCTGTTCTTACTTCTGGGATGGAGTCCTCTTCTTCTTTCATTATAAGCTTTGTCTGATATAGTATTGTTTCTCTGTTTCAGAAGCTGTTTGAAGTACTCCTTCCGTGTGATTTTGATAATCTGTAGGCTGGTGAGCAGGTTGTTGCTGGCATCCCTTATGAAGGATGTCTGATGACTCTCTTCTTTCTCTTTCTGTCTTTGCATTGCAACCTGATAATAGTTTCTTTCTGCCATCTAATGAGTCATTTTCCAGAAGATGTTACTGTGCCTCTGATGTTGTGTTCTTCGCTATTACACCTGCTTTCTTAGTCTCTTTGTTAGCCAACCAGTGTTTCTTCATAGACTTGGCCATCTTTTCTATCTCCCATTTTATCCTGCACTCCTTCTTCCTTTTGAATACTTCCTGTACTTCTGCATTCCACCATCAGATTTATTTATAAATCTTGTTTCCATACCTGGCTTGTCCACATATCTGTTGTATAGTCCTCACACATGCTGTTTGGAGGTGCTGCCATTAGGTTCATAGGTTCATAGATTAGTACTAAGCTAACTGCCCTTGCAAGCCATTTTAAGCCTAGCCAATTATCCCTTGTGAGACTCAAACCCTGCACTTTGTGTTTGTAAGGCAAACACCTTAACCATTAGGCCACCCTCCCAACCCCATAAAATTCTTCTTCAACGTCACTTATTTCCTGTTCTTCCAGAGGTGCAAGAGCCCTGAGTATTTCCTTGAACTCTTACTTTGAAGTAAGAGCAGCAAATAGTAGAATATCTCTTTGCTGCCACTAGACTATGGCTTGTCACTCATTGCCTGTCTTTCAAACGAAAAACTTAAGGATTTACAAACATTGTTTGGATTTGCAACATCATACATTTACCTGTACTAACACTTGTAGTCATATATGTAATGAACACTATTATCATAGCTGTATACAATGTAGATAGCTTCAGCCTTTTCTGGCTGCTTGGTCAAAACCAATATATGCTTCTTGCCTCTGTTTGTGTAGATATTTTGTACTGTGTAATAACTGTATATCTGTTTGCATTGTACAATCTGCTGACATTTGTATAAATGTACATTTTGTGACTGGGGTTATTCCCTGGCTATGGCTGAAAAGGGTCCATTTTGGATCAGTCCACCACCCTTTTTACTAACCATAGTAAATAAAATAGACAAATAAATGTCTATCTATCTACATATCGATCTATCCATCTATCTATCTATCTATCTATCTATCTATCTATCTATCTATCTATCTATCTATCTAATCTATCTGTTTATTTACCCTTTACTGCACTGTTGCTTAGGTAAGGCACCAAAATAAATTTGAACATTATAGTTTTATGTTTTACAGCAGATATAGGGTGGGCTGTCTAAGAAAGCATGACCATATTTGAAGTTAGAAATATCCTGCTGTTGAATAAAAGGAGAATGGCTAGAACGACTTCTGACTAAAGTTGTAGCCTGTGTCTCTTTCATGTTTTGAATAAAACCACATTCCCTGTTTGTACTTTCTATCTTATAGGTTCATAGGTTGGTACTGGGCTATCTGCCCGAAGGCATATATTAGCCCAGCCACGTTGTGTGGTATTCACCGCCCCTTTAGTAGTTCCCTAAACCCTTGTACTATCCATATTAATCTATATTAATTTATTCTGTTTTCTCCTTTTTTCCATGTTTTTTCTACAGCAAGACATGCTAATCAGGCTGAGTTAGTATGGTTAATTTTCCCATATTTGATGTGATAAATTGTAGATGACAGAAAGACCATATTCATATTAACAGAAGACCTTGTCAGGATCAAACACTGTTACTGAAGAGACTATGAGAATGTATCTTACTTGGCGATGTGCCTCTTTTCCTGTCAGCCACAGGATTTTTTTTTAAATATTTTGCAGTATGGAAATAACAATGGATTATTTTCCACTAGACTTCAACATTATCTCCCTAAGTGTCAAGGACAAGTTGTTTCAAAACTGAGAGTTAAAAGTAAAACAGTCTTATTTTTTCCCCTTGTCAGAATTCTTGTGCATAATTCAATGTTTCTTTAATGTTGCTAACCAGTAGGCTGATTTAGAATCTTCGTGAGATTTTCTTTCCACATTCATACTCTGGGTAGTTTCTGCCAAGTGAAATTCTAGTTGGAGACTTTTTCTGTACTATACTATAGGACACCAAGCCTTTGATCAGCACTAAAGGCTTTGTTCTGTGCCACTTCATTTTCAAAGAAGTAGAGCTTTTTGGAACTAGACAGTAACAGCATGGAGTAAAGCAGGTACCTTTTTATGGCAGTAAGAGGGCAATACATCATGAATACTCATAAACAGCATGTCATGACTTAGCAGAATATTCCTTTCCTTTCCGTCAAGTGCACCCAACTCAGTGGGAGAGCTATGATTCTGCAGGATTGCCGACTAAAGATAGTAAGCAGCTGATTCATTGCAACATCTCTCTGTAGAACCCGGATACTTTGTCCCTTCAGACATTGTAACTAATTACATATCCCAAGCCAGCTGGTGCAGGAGGCAGTTTACTACCGCTAAACTTTTACTCTACACAGTTGTACACAGTTTTGCAGACATAGACATGCACACACACACACACACACACACACACACACACACACACACACACACACACACACACACACACAAACAAAACCACGTTTCCTTAATAAATTCTTCTTTGATGAAATAAAAAACAAGTCCTCCTGGAACCAGCAGATATGACAAAGTAAGACCTTAACATTTTAATTTATTTTAAACTCAAGCCAGAAGAAAAATCCTGTAAACAGTTACTTAAACAACAACTTATAGAGGAAAAATGATAGCTAAATCTGGCTGTTTTGTTCGAAAGTACATTATTTTAAAATGAGCATGGCTTCAGGCTGAGATACATTTCACAGAGTAAGGAATTGCATAACATTATAATGTGTGGTTCACAGCCCTGCTTTGTAAGGTATGGGCTACACCTCTCCATAAAAGGCATTGGGATACTTAATGGACTCTCTTCTCCCCAAGTGCCTTTAAGTATCCTAGAGGCTTATCTTGCTTTTGTGGGAATCAAGGTATGTGCTGTCATAGAGATATGGAACCATCCTGCATTCCACAAATTCCTGGTTTCAACTACTTCAACATAGTTTAGCCCAGTAAACCAGGAGGTGATATATCCATTTTAACTCTTTATACTCGAGAACAGCAAAGTGGCCAAGTAAGTAGTGAATTGTCTTTAGTAGGGTTATTGGCACAAAGTACTCCATACTCTCATTACAATAACACTACAAGTTACAATTTTGTAATGTTGTTGCACTTTTTGTCTGGTGCAGCACAAACTAGATTCAGACCAGCTGAATCTGGTTCTATTGTTAAACTGAGCACTAAACCAGGCTATCTTTTGTTGGATGAGGGCCCCTGCACTCTTGTGGCAGGAGAGTGCAGTTAGGACTCATCTGATTGAAGGTTGCTGCCACAGGACTCAGTTTTGAGTTTTTCTATTGGTTAAATTGTTTAATTCTGTTTGCTTACCACTTTAGCACAGTTCCAAAGAGTCTCTCTGCTATATTCATGTGTATAATCCAAGGAATCTATTGCATTCTGTTAACCATAAGTAACATTTTATACTGTATTTTGCACTTTTAAATTGTATTTTTGTTATATTGCTGATTTTTTTAAATTGTTCTTGCTGATTTTTGCACTTTTTTCTGTTGTAGCAAAGACTAGATTCAGACCTGCTAAATCTGGTTCTGTTTATTAAATTGAGCACTAAACCAGGCCATCTTTTGTTGGAGAGGGCTTCTTGCACCTTTGTGGCAGGAGAGTGCAGTTAGATCTCATCTGATTGAAGGTTGCTGGCACAGGGCTCAGTTCTGAGTTTTTTTATTAATTAAATTGTTTGAATCAGTGTGCACGCTGTTGCCACGTAAACCCTGCATTTGGAGGGTTTGCACTTGTTTTAACACAGCTGTACAGAGTTAGGCCACCAGCCACTGGTCTACTGTAGTCATCTGTTTATGCGTACTATACCACCATGCCCCATTGTGCACTACTGCACAGTGGGGATAAACATTGGCAATTACAGATGCAAAAACATCAGTAGATACATTTTTCCATAGTAGCTGCCCTTGATCAGGCTGAGAAGTCCTTAAATTGCGCTTAGCTGCACAGAGAGCAACTCAACTGCACTTTTGCCCCTTAAGCAGTCACAAAAACACAAAATCTACAATAGTGTCATACCATTTACAGAAACCCTGCTAGTATAGAACATCTACTCCTGAATCACCAAAGTGCAATTTGTAAGAGATGCATCTACACTAAGACTCTGGAATCCTTGCTCTCTTGGCACAGAACAGTAACACTGAACAGGTTGTCAGCTCCCTTACTACATCTCCTTTGCAAACCATGCACTCAACACATTATTTATTTATTTACATTTGTTTACCAGGAAATTCCAACTGTGCACAGGTCCTTTTTCAAAGGAAGCTCTGGGAGAAAAGCTCCACAGAACAATAAATGAGCAGCAGAGTACATGACAATTGCATATACATACAATAGCAAATAATACATACTGCAGAAAACATTAGCTATACATACAATATGAAACATAGTAATGAACAGATATACCAATATCCAGCTAAAGGCTAGGAATAAAGGTAGGATGTATATACAGATAGTACTAAGCTCAAACAGACACTGTTCTAAATTCATATACCTAAATCTTATATACAAATATTGCACTAAACTCAAGCAGATATAAAGCAGAAGCTCCACACGAAGGTGGAACAAGCTAGAAGGGCTAATGGGATGGAAGGGGAAGACAGAGGAGTAAGAGAGGAGAATGAGTGAGTAGTATATGTGGTAGAATAAGAAATACTTGACAGTACCTCCAAGAATACTTTCGGAAACCACCAATAAGTGCCAACGACTGCCAAATAAGTTATATTCTACAGTTTAGTGTAGCAAAGCACGAACACAAACTGATACGACAAGCAGATAAAACAAACAAAATTTAGTGAACGAAACAGAGTTAAGCGCTTTCAACCATAGTAATTGGTCTTCATCAGAACTATTGCATTTTAATTGTTCCGCTACTTAAATAAACTTTTTGGCGCCAAAAACGCTCACCCCATCTTAAAGATACACAATCACATTATTAAATAAATAAATAAATAAATAAGTCCATACTTGCACAACATATAAATATTTAAAATATTTAAAATACCTTATACCAGACTATTAAAATTCCCAGATTTATACAAGGCAACTACGTTCTTATTTTTGTCTATGAATATAAATATAAATATAAGTATGTTGCTAAGCAATTAATGTTTTTATTGAAAAACACATAGTTCGTACGAAGCAAATTTTTCAAAAACTCACAAATGTAAATATAATGTGCTCGATAACTATCAATAAACCTAAAAAGTATGTATATAAAATACATATATATTAAAAAAGTATAGTATATGTGGTAGTGAGAGGAAGCTAGGTGCAAGTCAGTTGGATATGCATTTGGAGTTGAGATAAAGTGAGGTAGTTAAGCATGTTATAACAGGTCTGAGAGACTGAATGAGGAGGGAAGGGGAGGGTAAAGGGTGAGCCAGAGCCTACACAGGAAGGAATGCAATGATCAGATGGTGTGAGGCATGGTAGCTAGGGGAGGGGGGAGGAAGGGGAGTAAAAGGAGGGTTACTAATCAGTATTGGAGCATGGGCATAACCAGAGACTTTTTAAGTGAGTTTTTAGTACAATTTTGAAGTGATTGCAAGAAAGTTGTGTGGTTATGGGGGGGATTTGAATATGATGCAGGAGAATTGTGCTTCTCCCACTGATTTCTTGGGCTTGGTCATTAGAAGTAGATTTTCGCTGCTGGAGCGTAGTGGTCTAGTGGAGCAGTTGGGCCATCATACACAGAGGTACTCAACAGAAACCTTCCTAACACCAGACACTTTTTAAACACAAACATGCTATACCTAATACTGCACCTACAACACTCAATACACATAAAAACACAAGCATCAGTTGCTCACCAAATATGCTCCTAAGGCAAAGCACATTTAAACTAAATTGTTTAGTCATAGGTGACTCCATTGTGAGACACACAGATGTCCCACTCACCAGCTGGACAAGGAGAAGGTTACGGTCAGTTGTCTATCAGGTGCCAGGATCCGTTAGATCACACATGCACTCGAATCTCTCAACAACAAGTACCGTTATGACTCCATCATAGTTCATGTTGGTGTGAGTTACTTGAGACATGCCTCACTGGACTATATGAAGAGAGACATGATTTTGACTCCAACAATTGGCTTAGCTTCTGGTGTCATTCTAAGGGGAGCCAGTTCCTGTTAGCCTGGGATGACATGGTTGATGGACCATGCTGCTTTGGCAGAGATAGTCTTCACTTGTCACTTCTTGGTTTCGATTACTGGCTAAGACACTTGCCTCCCCCATGATGCCTTTTTTAGGCAAGGTCTCAAGAACAAAATTTCCAATATGAAAATATCACTCACAAATAAACTAAAGGTTATGCTACAAAATGCTAGGAGTTTAAATCAGAAACTGCACTCTCTGGAAGCACTCCTCTCCCTGGAGGATGTTGATGTCTGTGCAGTTACAGAAACTTGGTTCAGGGCAGCAGACGGTACCCCAGACTTCCAAGGCTACAATGCCTTTCACGCTTTCAGATCACAAAATGAATCTGTGAGAATCAAAGGAGGAGGAGTATATATATCTTCATCAAAGATAAGTACACCTCTAGACTGGTTAGACAGGAAAACGCCATGGAGTTTCTCCAAGTTCAACTAAGTGTGAGTCATCGTTAGCTATAGGCCCCCTTCAGAACTATGATACCCATGCTGCTTACTTGGGCCTACTTCAGTCAATCAAATTACAACCAAACACTCTACGGGCAATTTTAACTATCCCTCCATTGACTGGGAAACTTATATGAGTACCAACATGCTCGCAAAAAGGTTCCAGGACTTTGTTAACACTAATGCCCTGAAACAAATAGCATGCAACCCCACAAGGGGCTCAAATATTGTCTGCCTGGTCCTCAACAACATGGGTGACCATTCCACCATCACAAGTATAGGATCCTCACTGGTTAAATGTGATGACAAATCAGTCACATTTGAAGTAGCTATAACACCTGAAATCCTCTTAGGTGAAATCAGGCTAAAAAATTTCATCAAAGCTACTTATGCCCTGCTAAGGGATGGCATAAGTAATTTCCAAGTTCCTGTTCCCACAGATGGCATTGACAACTATACTAAGTTATACGCAAATGTCCTATACAACCATTTATACAAATGTATTGACACTGCTCTATCTGATAGGATCAAAAACAAGATCCTCAAGAAAAAAACAAGCCTCCCTGGTAGACATCTAGCATTAAGAAGTTAGACAACAAGAGGAATTATTTGCTGTCGAGGAATAAAAAAGAGAGGTACCACCACTGGAAGAACACCCTCCTCTGCTTGAACAAACAAATAAGACAACTTGTGAAACCCTCTACAGGCAACCTTGAAAAAAAATTAGCAACTGTAGCTAAGGATAATCATAAGGCATTCTTTAGCTATATCCGTAACCTAAAAGGTAAGACCCAGATTTATACTGAACTAGCTGTGGGTGGCATCACACACACACTGATCCTGCAAAAATAGCTAACCTATTAGCTTACAGGCTTACTGAAATTTCAACCCCTGTACCCTCCAAACATTACACAAAGCAGTCCCTCTACATCACACCCACCTTGCATCTTCAAAGAGCAAGTCATTAATGCCCTCCCCAAGGCCATTTACACAGCCTCTACAGGACTGGATGGCATCTCAGGTTGAATTTTAAATGGTCTAAACCATGAGTTAGCAACTCCATTAGCTACTCTGTTCAACCACAGCCTGAGTATTGGTTTTGTCCCTGCTGAATGGAAAACAGCAACCGCCATCCCCTTCATAAAGGGGGTATAACAACAGACCCTAGGAACTACAGATGCATAAGCTTAACCAGCCTTATCTGTAAGGCCATGGAACAACTCATCATGGACCTTATAAATAAGGATATAGGTGATCTCCTAACCCTTGATCTGACACTTTTTGATTTTGTTAGAGACAAGTCATGCCTGTTAAACCTGGTGGACTTCTTCAAAAATGTCACCAGAGCCAAATACAAAGACAAATCTGTGCATATAGCCTACCTTGACTTAGCCAAGACCTTTGAAACAATCCCACATTTAGGCATCATTGATAAACTCTCCCAGTTGAATATCAACCCTTATGTCATTGGGAAGGTTGCTAACTGGGTCACCAACAGATCACACTCAGTCAAAGTTGGGGACTTTACCTCAATCAGCAGATCTGTCACCAGTGGAGTCCCACAGGAGTCAGTGTTGGGCCCCTTATTGTTTAGAATATATTTCTCAGAAATCCAGACCAAAACAGAGGGGCTGTGGCTGACTAAGTTTGCTGATGACTGCCAATTAGGTGCAATCATTAAATCCCCAAACAATGTCAATATACTTCAAGAGGGACTTATACAAAGCAAGGATTGTGCCAAAGTCTCAAACTCAATACTAAAAAATGCATTATCATCCCCTTCAGTAAAAACGATATCCCTGCAGACTATCATATAAATAATAATACCCTAAGTAACAACTCAGTAGTGAAAGATGTGGGAACGCAAGTTGACTGTAGCCTCAACTTTGACCATCATGTGTCTACTGTGGTAAGGAAAGCATCCTACACCTCATTAGCAAAGACATTGCCTCAAAAGCCAAAGAAGTCATAACTCGACCTTCATGAGGCCAATAATTGAGTACAATGCTCCCTTTGGAATGTACCTTACCAGGCACCTACAACAACTTGACAGACCTCAGAGGTTTCTCACATGCCATACACTGACAGACTCAAGTCATTGCCACTGTACTCAGTAGCATATGGATTACTTAGAGGAGACGTGTGCCTGGCCTACAGAACAATCTCAGATCCATACCAAATGGAAATGCTGCACATCTGCAAGTCAAATGGGGGAACGGTCATCTAATGCAGGGACCTTAGCCTGGCTTGTGACATAACTAAGACCTGCTGGAGAGACAAATGTGCCTCTCAGAGGTTGCCACTCCTCTGGAACAGGCTACCAATTCACATCAAGCAGAGCCCCTCTATGACCTTGTTTAAGCATAGCCTGGATGACTGGATGGGAAACCGTAAATTCCTGCTGGGGATTTCACCTATGACCCTCCTAGATATGAGCAGTTGTTGCTAAGATCAACAACTTAATCAACAACAATAAGATCTTTGTTTGGCCACTCAGGCTTCACCCTCGTGACCAAACCACACCAACCGTGGGTAAATCCAGCATTACCCACACCCAGGCATGGGTTATTGCTATAGTATTACCTGCCACTTTTTTCTGTAGTGACTGTGAAGAAGACATAGAACAAATATTTGATGAGGAAGGCCACTATCTTCCAGGGACACATCTACATGTTCTTCATTTTCTCTTAGGGTTATTCATGTGTCTCCATCAAACATTGTCAGTGTATAACCTATGTCTACTGCTGCACTCTATAAAACCTTCTCCAGCTGAACTCTTGGAGACAGTTAACATGGAGTGGCTAATGATAAAAGCAATCTTCCATACAATTATATACTCATGGATGCGGATCAAGGAACACATCTCTCTGTTCTACAAACCTCATTTCCTTTTGTTCCAGATATTATGTTCCTCTAAAAATGACCTCATTATCTCACAAATATTAGGCAATTAAATTCTTGTCATTTTTTGTCTGAAGAACAGGGCATGAATTAGACCTTTGCACCATGGTAGGTTGCACTCCAGCGCCCTGTACCTAACTAAATAGCATTAAGTATTGTCTTAGATTAGGCATTTTCCTTGCGGTCCCATAAGTCTCCAGAAAGGCCTATTAAGCCTTTCCAATGAAAGCTGCCAAAACATTGAAAAGGATGACTGCTCCAGTCTGCACTTCACTTGAGAAGCCAATCTTAGAATGCACTGCCATGCAATCCAGTTAGTCATTTGCTGCCTCCAACTCAGATGGGAGTAGTGTCCATGTAGCAGGCAGGCATTTGTGCAGAGGTCACTCTTGCTTCTCAGTCTACCTTCTCAAAATTCCAGAGAGTGGACTTCAACTGGCCATAAAGCTCCACCTTTGCTACTAAAGTCCTCTCTCTGCCTCATCTTGCCTGAGGACTCCAATTCTGTGTAGGGATTGCTTTGTACAATCTGAAGAAGTAGCACTACAGCCAGGAAGGGAGGTTAATAGAATCCCATTCAATAAGGAAATGAGTAAACTTACACTAACTTGACTATTTAATAATTATCCAGTGGAAATCGCATCTGTTAATTCATGATGGATTCTAAGGGAACCAGAAGCTGCAGATCTAGAGAACGGTCATTTTTTTGCTGCAGGAAAAGATCATTGTCAAGGACATGGGCATAAATGAGACAGAGGAGAGTGGTTTCATTTTTGGGAAGAGGTTAATAACAGAAAGAAGAAGAGTAAGGGATGCTAGGGGTACAGGAGGGGACTTCTATCATAAGGATTGTGGAGTATCATCGGGAAAAATGATGATGTTGACAGAAAATAGATGCAGTGTAGTAGGATGAGGTAAAAAGATTACCTAGAGGGGGAGGTTAATGCAGGAAGCTGGCAAGGTATATAGAAGGGGGATGAAAGAATGGAAGATATTGGTCTGGAAGTTAACTAGGATTTAACATGCCAGGGATTAAGGAGCAGAAAGAGCAGCAGGAGTACATTGGCCAAAGCTAATTAAATAGCAATTAAAATAGAGGGAGGTATCAGAAAATGAAAAGCTGTTATGATGTAACACATTCTAATGAGTGCATACGGGTACAATAAGGTAATCTACAGCATAAACATCGATGAGTAGGAGAAGCACCTAGCGTGTCAACAAGCGTCTGACCAGCTGAGTAGGAATTACCACTAATGGTGCAGAAATTAGGGAGAAATCATTACTTTTTATAGGCAATTACAGCTAATGGTGGTCCCAAGGAGATGAGGACTCAGCAAATCTCTGGGAGTGGAAAGCAGTGAGCAGCCGGAGGAAGGAGAAGATGGATGAATGCATTGTAATAATGAGGGTATAAAACACTATTGGAGGGCTATGAAGTGTTAAGGTAGCAAACCTAGATGAAGTACCTATAGACTTTGTTAAGCTGGTTAACTGAGAAATAAGGGAATACCTCTCCTCTTTAAGAGGAATAAATAGAAATGCAAGCTACCCCAGTCATTGCAACAGATACAACAATCATTTTTCATAAGGAAGCAAAAGAGGTTATGAAGACAGTGATATATTAAACTAATAATTGATTAATGCATTTGTGAACTTTGTGACAAAAACAATGGTAAGTAGGCTAAATAAATGAATAACAATTAGTTCGGTAGGGGCAGTCCAGCTTTGTCAAAGGTTGCCCTACAGTGGCTGGTAGAAGCATTTCAGGATAAGATTAAGACTATATCAAGAAAGCCTTTGTCTCTAAAGATTGGTTCTCCTCAAGAAGTTGTTAAATGATATGGGTTTTGAAGACAGAATTCAAGGGTGGTACAAGAATTATACCTAGCTAACTGGAACTTAACCAGGAGCATAGCATTATGGAGATGTCCCACATACTTCATTCTAGTTATCCCAGGAATGGAAGTCCAGGCAAGGTTGCTAAGACAGCACATACTGAATGAAGAGAGGAATGGGAATATGAAGGCTTTTATGTTAACTGCAAATGTCTGTATTTTATATTAGAAAATGTGGCTACAATGATCCCAAGGATGCTAGGCCAGTCTAGCAAATTTAAACAAATCAGGTCTCAAAGGCAACATTAAGAAAACTGGCATAATATGGATTGCAGAGTGAAAGGCAATAGGAGTTGGTTGGAATACCAATTGTAGAGAAGAAAGTTACAGGCAGGTAAAGGAAGAGGCCTAGAAGTCATTTCAAAATGGAGATTCGGAGCGGGCACTCTTACAGACCATGCTAATGTTGCACAGATGCTGATTTTTTCCCAAAGTGTTCCATCTATTCTGCCACATGCCAAGGGTGTGTGTGTGTGTGTGTGTGTGTGTGTGTGTGTGTGTGTGTGTGTGTATATATGTGTGTGTGTGTGTGTGTGTGTGTGTGTGTGTGTGTGTGTGTGCGTGCGTGTGCGTGCGTGCGTGCGTGTGTGTGTGTGTGTGTGTGTGTGTGTGTGTGTGTGTGTGTGTGTGCAGGAGATTGAAAGAGAGTTAAGAGTGAGAGCGATCCCTGGCAGCACATCATTTATTAAGAGGTTTGCTGCCTCTCGACCATACCTCTCAACCTCTCTCAGAATAAATCTGGACAGGGCCACAAATAATAGGGAAGATTTTAAATACTGCTCTTATAAACATAGAAACTTGCTAGATTCAGAAAAAGGTTTCCATTAGGTTTGCATACCTCTCAACCACACCTCTCAACCTCTCGTATAATATGGACAGAGCCACAGATAATAGGGTCAGATTTTAAATATTGCTCTTATAAACTTAGAAAGTTGGTAAATTCAGAAAAAGGTTTCAATTAGGTTTGCATACCTCTTGACCATACCACTTAACCTCTTACACAATAAATCTGGACAGAGCCACACATAATAGGGGCAAATTTTAAATATTGCTCTTATAAACCTAGAAAATTGCTATAATAAGCACTGAAAACCCTGCTTCCATTTTGAACATCTTATCTTTGTGAAGCAGGGTTTTCTGCAATGGCAGCAACCAAAATGAAATTACTGAGTAGACTGGACATAAGGAACACACTTCAGGTGTCACTGTCTCCCATCCCCTAGATGGGACCATCTCATTGCAGGGAAACAAGCTCAGGGCTGCCATTGATTCTGCATTATGGTGAGTTGTATTTATTATGCACTTTATTATGCCTTATTTTTATGCACTCATGATGGCTGGTCCATGGAAAATTGTCTTACATGAAACCAGTCCTTGGTGCAAAAAAGGTTGGAGACCACTGCTCTAGTGTATGGAGGGGTAGTTGAAGTCACAGAGGATTAAAGAACCATCTCTTACAGGCATATTTTCATGGAATACCAGAAAATCTTCATGATTCTATAGGCTATAGAAAGGGATTAGTAATAAACTAACAAGGAAATTTAATATTTAATAAAAATATCATCAAAAATATAATAAATGCAATAATAAATAATATGTAGGGACTGCAGTCCAGCAGCATAGTACAACAAGCTGACCTGAAAACTGCGAGATGGATTATATGGTATTCGATTAAGTCAGACGTCTATCTAGTCCGTGTTGATTAATCTGCTTTTGAAAAGTGGAAAACAGTTTTAAAACGTATTTCAAAATGTAAATTATGCTACACAGAAAAACAAGAGCTGACAAAAAATAGGATAGTGGTAGTGGATTTTGAATCCAACTACATTTATAAGGGAATCATACTACAGGGCCAACCTCTCTGTGTTTCTTCGACAAGGAACTAGATTTGACAGGCAGTAACAGAATTTGGTGAAAATCTAGTAGACCATCAAATATCCTTAAAAGTGATGAAAGGATATATATATCATCACTTCTTAATAAATATAAAATGGAATCTCATGGTATGTGAAGGCCTGGGTATCACAGGAGTTTGACAAGGCCATTATGAATGACTTTTCAATAGCCTTACAAAGTTTTTGGCAAAATTCCTGGTGACAACAAAAAAAACATAGCAGCTTTTCCCAAGACACAACTGAATTTATTTAGCACTTTAATTCCACAGTTAAAAACTTCTTTAAACTAAAGATATAGTAAGAACATAGCCCCTTAAATAACAACATATGTACAAATGGACTTATGAAACAACAGAGCAGGTGAACGGATGTCATTCTCGCCTCAGGTATTAAGGAAATATTATCATTTAAATCTGGGGAAACATCCCTGCCCAGCAAAACCAGCTAGTGAAGGTCCCTACACAAGAGCTGATATTCGCAATTGCTCCTTGTGATACCTTCAAGAATGCGTTCAAGTATGAATAATGTAAATCTTTTGAAACCCACACAAACACAAGAATGCTTAAATAAAGCATTAGCATTATCCCCTGCACAGATACTATTAATATTCATATTTGCATTTTTTTTAACTTTCCTTCTTTTTCCAATATAAAAACATGAACATTTTGTGAAGGCAGCTACATACACGACACCTGAGGTAATATAGTTAAAATTACCCCTGCAGATCATGAGCTTTGCATGTCCTGTAGTTCCAATGTTCAGTTCTTAATGGATGAAAAGACATTGCCTGCAACTGCCATATTTAGTCATAGCCCATGATATTTCTATTTCATTGCGATGCTGTTCAATCTACCAATACTACTGATAAATTTGAGAGGTACGGTTTGAGAGGTAGAAACCTAATGTAAATTTTTTTTCTAAATCTAACAACTTTCTAAGTTTATAAAAGTAATATTTAAAATCTGTAATTAATGTCCTATCTTACCAAGTTCAAGGCATGTATTAACTAATGTCTTCCAATTACTTTCCATGATATGCCAAACTGAACCCATGAACTACAACATAGGCAGCAATCTACTTAACACCAAATGCGTGATAAGAAACATTGGGACCCAGGTGGACAGTAGTCTCTCCTTTGATAGTCACATCGCCACAGTAGTCAGGAAGTCCTTCTACGTGGCACACCTCATCATAAAAGGGTTCTCCTCCAGAAAAAAAGAGGTCATTGTTCCCCTCTACTCATCAATCATTAGACCCATTATAGAGTACAACGCCCCTTTTGGAATGTACCTCACAAGATATCTACAGCAGCTGGAAAGGCCACAGAAGTACCTCACAAAGAGGATTATTGGCCTCAAACAAATGCCCTACACTGACCTCCTCAAAAAACTCCAGCTTTACTCCGTAGCATATCACCTACTCTGAGGTGATCTCTGCCTAACATATAAAGCTATGTCAAACCCAGAGCTGTTGGACATGCTACACCTAAAGAAATCCCAATCCCTCCAAGCTACACACTCTAGGGACCTAAACCTTGTCGCCACAATAAACAGGATACGCTGGAGGGATAGATTCCTGTCCCAGAGATTTCCTATACTCTGGAACAAGCTACCAATCTATGTCAAGCAAAGTTCTTCATTAGCACTCTTCAAGAAAAATCTTGATGAGTGGATGGGAAATAGCAAATACACCCCGGAGATCACTTCTGTGTCTCTGCTCGACAGTGGCACAGGAAAATAACTTTCTTGGGTGGCGTAAGCCATGGAACCTTGCTGGCTAGGCTTACATAGGCCCTTGGGCCGATAGCCTAGTACCTACCTATGAACCTATGAAATTGAGTCCACTGAATGATGTAAAACCATAAAACAAGAAATTATATTATTTTCGCCTGGTATTTTCACTTCTTTGGGGATTTTTTTTTTTTAAATAAGTTAATTAACTGTCATAACTTCTTGCCTTGATAAAACTATAAGTGTCACAGACCATTTGTTTCAGATAGACTCTCATTAAAAACAATAACATCAAATTACTGTACTGGCTAATGAAATTTATATCTTCAGAAATAATTTTAAATAGTCTAATGAACTGGCCCTTAACAATGCCCATTTTCTGGCTAAATGAGTGGACACTGTTAAACATGCAAAAAAATGATTGAAATATGTGAGTTTCCTAAAAATGTCTAAAGAATAACATACTATTTCCACATGTTTATACAAAAGAATATCCAAAAAAAGAAATAGCCATGTCCTCAACATGAAAAGTAAAATCTAAAAATGAAGAAGATGTCTGCAGATAAGAAAAAAATCATAAGTGCTTGTCCAAATGAAAACATATCTAGAAAGTACAAATGTAACTTCAAAACAGACTGGTAAATACTGTCTTATACAAAATTGTGCTCAGACTAGAAAAGAAACAAATAGAATCAAGTGTCAGTGGTGCAGCAGGTAGCATACTCAACTTTGGTACAGAAGACGATGGGTTCTTTTCCCACATCAGGCAGATCAAGTAGTGATACAGTTCACTATAAGGGGGTGCTGCACTCCTAAGCATGTCACCCTTCAGATATGACATTAAACAAAGACCCTATCCTCTTGAGTTGGTGGTAACTCAGGCAGATGTAAAAGATCCCATGGCACCTATCAAGAAAAAGTAGGGGCCCTTTATTTATATACAAAAAGGACATCTTATTAACAGCATATTTACAAATATGTATAAATGTGCAAATAGATATACAAATATATTTACACATATTCATAATTTTCCTTGCAATCATGCTGAATTTTCATCCCTATTAAACCCAAACTCCTTTTTCCATAACCACTATCTGATTTTGCTTAACATTGTTGTTAAAATCTATTTACCATTAAACATGATTTAATTTATTCTTTCATTCCGTATAACCAATTTGACTTAAAATAACTTTTTTGTATTCTTTTTACATATTCTTTACTTTTAATCTTATAATATCCATAGGAGGTTACTAGGCTAATGACCCTAGGGCCCTTGCAAGCCTGGTTAAATTTTACCCGTATTTCCACAATCAGCATATATTGCCTCTGTCCAAGAGGGATACAGGTGGAACCCCGGGCGTGAATTTATGGCTACCCATCCAATCGTCCAGATTGCGTTTGAAAAGAACCAATGGGGTGCTTTGTTTGACAGGAAGTGGGAGTCTGTTCCAAAGGTGTCATAACCTCTGGGAGACAAAGCTGTCTCTACAGCAGGTTCTATTAATGTCACACACCAGGTAAAGGTCTTTAGAGTGAGTAACCCATGTAACATTTGACTTACGGATATGCAGCATTTCCAATAAAGCAGGGTCAAAGATTGCCTTATATGGAAGGCAAAGATCACCTCTGAGTTCTCTTTATGAAACAGAATAAAGCGACAGTGATTTCAGATGATCCGCATAGGACAGATGCTGAAGACCTTGAATTTTCATTGTGAGGAACCTTTGTAGTCTCTCCAATTGCTGCAGGTTCTTGGAAAAGTACATACCAAAAGGGCCTCTGTACTCAATTATTGGCCTGATGAGGGAAGAATACAGGGAGGTTACAACTTCTTTTTTTCTTGAGGCAATGTCCTTACTTATGAGGTGAGCAATATATAATGCCCTTTTTACCACTGTGGAAACATGGTGGTCAAAGATAGGGTTACTGTCATCCTTTGTGCCCAGCAGGGGAGCCCACTGGATTTTTTGCAGGGGGGTGCAAACCCAGAGCTCCCCACTCAGCTGCCCCCCCACACAGCCATTCCAGTGTCCCATTACTTGGCTATTTTTCTCCAGTTGCCATAAACACTGGTTAAAACTCAGTGTGCATACTGTTTTATGCTTTAGTTCTACAGTGATTACATATATTTGGATTTAATTTACAACTTTCATTTCAAATTTTATAGCACAAACACTGAGACATTTGCTAAACAAAGCACTTTACAATGAAAATAGACTAAGCATTAAAACCTCTCTACCTTTGATATTCACTGAAACAACATTGAAACCCGCATTCAAAGAAAATGCATCTGGCCAGTGGTGGGTTATTTTTACCTTTGGGCTATTTTCAAATCATAGGCCCCTTCACATTTTTAGGACTATGCAAAATTTCTTTGATTCACCTTCCTGGTTGTATTAATTATAATATAAAATAATTGAATTATATCTCTTGAATAATACAGCACCACTTGTTAGAGTGTGTTTGACAGTTTTGAACATTTTGCCACTAAGCAATGAAGCAAAACATACAAACCAATAATGACAAACTGCCCAGTTCAGAACATTTCAACCATAAAAGGTCAATCAAACTTCTGTCATTACAATCCACCAATATCAGTCAATATGCATAATTTCTGCAGAAGTAAGTCATCTGAATAATTCCACATTAATAAGATTTGAAACTAATGAAGAGGTTGTTGCTAGAAAACAACTTGTATGTCAGTGTTTCATCTACAAATTCAGTGCCTGCTGCCCTTGGAGAATAAATTGCCTATGTTACATTAAAAAAAAATGGTAAGGTGGTATATTGCAATAGGGAATGGGTGGCAAGCTGAAAAACAGGTCCATAGTTACTAGGCATCTCATCCAAAGGAGGACATATTCAGGACTGCAGTAACCCACCCCCCTAAAATACAAATCTACATGCTGTAGGAGTAGAGCCTACAGCCCTCTGCATCAAGATGCAAGCATGCTACTTGCTGTGCTACTAATACGACTTTAAAATTCTATACCACAGTAGTGATACAATTTGCTAAACAAAGCAGTTGCGCATTTTAAGCAGACTTAGCATGAGCAGCAGTAAACTTCTCTTCCCTTGAAGCTCACAATTCCTTGAAAATAAATTCCACCTGCTAACTCTAACTAGGGCATTTCACTCTCTCTCTTTCTCTCACGCACACAGACCTAAACCTCTTAGTGCAAGAAATCTGGACAAAGCCTAAAGTAAATAGGGATAGATTATAAATATTGCTCTCATGAACTTAGAAAATTGCTAGAATAACAGGATTTGTGTTAGTATGTGTTTTTCTAAAGGATGTGACATCTAAACTCAAATGTCTGTCATTATTTAGCAATTTCAATCCTTTTTAGGAGGACTATGTGGTAAAAATCTGGACAGCTGAAGGTATGCTACCTCCCTCGTATGCATACATACATACTTACATATATACATGCGCGTGCGCGCGCGCGCGCGCACACACACACACACACACACACACACACGCACACACACACACACACACACACACACACACACACACACACACACACACACACACACACGCACCATACCTCTCAATCTGTTAGCCCAAGAAATCTGGACAAAGCCTGTTATAATGTTGGGGACAAAGGCCCAAAACTAGGAACACATTTAGAAAGTTGATAGAATGACAATATTTGTGTTAGAATGCATTTTCTGAAGGTTATGAAGTCTGAAACTCAAATGCATGTCATTATTTAATATTGTTAATCGTCAGTGATTTGTTAAAAAAAAAAAAAAAAAATTGAGGATCACACCAAAAATATAAGGCAAAAATCTGGACATTCTGTGAAAATTTGTACAGTTGAGAGGTATAAACGTATACATCCCCCTACCTCCTTAGAAAGTGGATGGAACAACAAGTTTTGCATTAGTATGCATTTTCTGAACGATATGAAGTCTAAAGCTCAAATGTCTGCCATTATTTTCTGATTTCAGTCCTCAATGATTTGCCAGAAAAACACAAGTTTATGAGAAACAAACCGAAAATATGAGGCAAAAGTCTGGATAATTGCAAGATATGAACCCCCACCCTCATACACACATTCCTACCTCCCTCTTACTTACACACAAACATGCACACATGCACCCCTACCTCCTTCTTACACACACTGACATACACATACATACACACCCTTAACTTTACCTACCTACTTCTCACATACACGCATACACACCCCTACATATCTACCTACTTCTTACACACACGCACACACACACACACACACACACACACACACACACACACACACACACACACACGCACACACACACACACACATATGTACCCCTCTCTAGTACATTTGTCTGCAGTCCAAACGTCTTCTGGAATTCACACTCTGCATAGATGCAGAAGATGAAGACATAAACCATCAGTTGCACAGACACAGAAGATGAAAACAGGTCATGAACTGCTGTTGCGTCTGTGTGACTGGACACAAAAGGCGTTCTTAAAGAAGAATGCCCTTAAAAAAACATTTTTTTTAATTAAAAAAAAATTAATCTCCCAGCCAGTTGGTTCCAGGGGGTGCAAGTGCACCCCCTTGCACCTGCCTCTGGGCATACTGGGTGTCTAGGTCTCTCACCAGTGTGTGTGTACTTAAGGTATTGCTATTCATGTGGTAGTTAGCAGGAACATCACTCTTTCCAAAAGGGATGATAATACATTGTTTTGCATTGAGTTTAAGGCCATGACTTTGGCACCAATCATTTGTTTGTGTAAGACCCTCTTGTAGGATGTTGACATCATTTAGAGATTCTATGACCGCTCCCAGTTTGCCGTCATCAGCAACCTTTGTCAGCCACAGACCTTTAGTTTTTGCTTGTACTTCGGAGAAATAGATTTCAAACAGTAGAGGTCCCAGGACTGATCCCTGTGGAACACCACTGGTTACAGGTCTGCTGTTGGAGGTGGATTCCTCTGTTTTGACTATATGGGTTCTATCAGTGAGTCATTTAGTAGCCCATCTAATATATGGGTTGATACCTAGCTTTGTGACTTTGTCAATGATGCCTGAGTGGAGAATAGCATCAGAAGCCTTGGCTAAGTCTAGGTAGGCTGTATGCACAGTTTTCCCCTTGTCCAGTGCCTTGGTGACTGCCTTGAAGACATCCACCAGGTTTCACAGGAATGATCTCCCTTTAACAAATCCAAACTGAGTAGGGTCAAGTGTTTGGAGATTACCTATATCTTTGCTGATACAATACATGATGATTCACTCCATGGACTTGCAGATAAAGTTAGTCAGGCTAATAGGTCTATAGTTCCTGGGGTCAGTGGAAGAACCACCTTTAGGTGGTATCATTAACTACCAGTTCGGCACAAATCTGGGCCTTTCCTTTTACAGGTGTAACTAAAGAATGCCTTTTGGTTGTCCTTAGTTGAGGAAGCTAATTTGGATTCATGGTTTGCTTTGGAGGACTTCATAAGAAATCCTATTTGCTTGTTTAAGATGAGAGGAAGGTTTTTCCAATTTAGGGTTTGCTCCCTCTTAGTCTTAGACAGCAATTTCTTCCTCTTATTTTAAAGTCTGTTAATAGCAGTTGTCCACCAGGCATGTTTGCTCTTCCTTGGGGAGCTTGTTTTGGTTCTATTAGGTATGGCCAAGTCAATGCAGTTATACAGGTATTTGTATAAAGCATTGGTGTAGAACTCAGCATAGTTGCCAGTTCCATCTGAGGGGGAGGTACAGTGAAGCTATTTATACCATCCTGTAAGAGGTTATAATCTCCTTTAGAGAAGTTTTCTGCTGGGAAGGGGGTGTCAGGTGTGATAGTTACTTCAAATGAGACTGATTTGTGGTCATATCTCACCAGAGAAGACTTCACAGTGGCGGTGTTACAGTGGTCCCCATATTAGTAAGCTCCAGATCCAGGATGTTGGCAGCCCTTGGAGTTAATGAAGTTGTGGAAGCTCTGGACAAATGAGTTTGAGCACAAGTAATTTACCCAGTCAATGGATGGGTACTTAAAGTCTCCAAAAATTATGGTGTTCGGAGGTATCTTAATAGATTCAAGTAGATCCAAATAGGCAGAGTGGGTGTCCTGATTCATGGAGGAGTTCCTGTAGTTGGCAATGACTTGAATAGGTGTCTTACCAACAGTTAATTGCATCTAAAGTATCCCCAGAGAATCATACTGTTTAACCAATCCATGTTTATTTTATCCACTTCTTTCATATCTTTAAAAAAATGTTCTTTAAATAGTTTTTCCCATAACTTTTTTACTCTTTTACATTTCAAACACACATGTTCAGTAGTTTCTTCTTGACAATGTAAACATATTCTATCACTTTTCTTTTTATATGGCATATTTCCTTTTACTGCTAAGTTATCTTTTACCAGTCTTTGACATTCTGTATTACACCATTTGTTTCTTATTTTTATAGCTCTAATTTTTTTCAGCTGTTGTATTTTCCAGTGGTTTTACATAGTCAGGTTTTAGTGTTACATTCTTATGCCATACTTTTCTTTCTTTTTTCTATATCATCAATTTTTATTTTCCACAAAAATATTTGTTTCTTGGTAACATTTTATGTCTTCATTTATACACTCTTTTCCTCTTTTTACCATACCCCCAAATTCAGCATACTTATGTTTATACAGTTTTACTACTAATCTCTCATCTTTTTTATTTATCCACTTTAACACTTTGTATAAGTTTAATGAAACAGCACATACCACTGTGTTAAACCTCCATCCTCTTTGTTTGCATAAAAAAAAAATCATATTTTTACCGAGTTTAATCTTTCCTTTTCAAATACTGTTGCCAACATAAATACACTTGCTAAGTATGCTATTTTCCCCATCAGTGCTGAATTTATCAAATAAGCCTTCTTTCCTGAATGATAATTTATATGTTCTCCAGAAAAGACAAGTTTGTTTTATTTCTTGTACTGTTTTTTTTTTTCCATTAAATACTATTTACACCTTCATTCCCAAATTTTATACGTAACACAGATATTTCATTTATTGCAAAATATATACCCCTTATCTTTACTACATGACTTAAACCTTTTTCTTTATTTAAAGCCATCCCTATCACCTCTAGACATTCATTTATGCAAAGTATTACTTCTTTTATGCAAATTGTGTTTTTTGCAATTATTATAATGTCATCTGCATATGTTAACAGGGCCAGATTTTTTAACCCTTCAGGTGTTATATATCCCATCTCCTTCATTTTATAATTTATTTCACATACTATCACATTAGAAGCTAATGCCAAGAGTATAGAACTCATTTGGCATCCCTGTCTTATACCAGTCTTCATGTGAACATCTTGGCTTAACCAGCCATTTACAATTATTTTTAATTATTACTATATGTTGACATACATAATTTCCTAACAGTCTCATTTATATTATATTCTTTCATTATTACCCATAAGATTTCATACCCAGCTGTATCAAATGCCTTATTAAAGTCTCCTATCATGATTTTCATTTCTTCTTTTCTATTCATAATGTCATGTGCAATTTATCTAACTATTATTAAAAAAATCTTGATAACCCTTCTCCTTTGTACTATACAAACTATCTTCCATAATATTTTCCATATTAGTTTCAAATCTCTTTTGTATTATTTTCATAAAGATCTTATAATCATTATTATTCAACATTATTGATCTCCAGTTTTTTAATTGTCTTCTATCTTCCTTCTTCCATATGAATTTAAGTATTATTTATTTTATTTTATTTTACATTTGTCGACCAGGTTTGTATGACTGAGCTGAGTAGCCCTTTTTCAGCGGAGGCCCGGAGAGAAAAGCTCCACAATATTACAATAAGTTTAACAGAAATAGCCAAACTACAAAATAAAAGTTTCAGTATTCTATAGTTATAGTACTTTACAGTAGCAGTATTTTAACAATTCTTTTTTATTACAAACTGTCAAAGAATGTCATCAGTTGTCATTGCCACAAAGTTTGTGTCAGGAGAAAAATGAGAAATAGACAAGAAGAGTGACAGCTTATCCAGGTTACAGCTTTTAGATTTTGCTGTCAGGTTATTGCCCAGATTAAGAGGCTAAAAATATGCATAACAATGAAATAAAAGTTGAGATATACAAAGAGCATTTGGTAGACTGTCTATGAAATAGTTAGGTGGTTTAAGAAGGATGAGTACAGAGGCAGGACCAGTGCATTTTAAGGTATTCTCTGGGAGTTGTTTTAAATCGATTAAAATGTTTAAGGTACCTGATTTCTAATGGCAGTTTGTTCCATGATAAGGGAGGATGGTAGCTATAGAGGTTACATCCAATTTTGGTCTTAGGTT
Organism: Protopterus annectens; assembly: GCF_019279795.1. Classification (NCBI taxonomy): domain Eukaryota; kingdom Metazoa; phylum Chordata; order Ceratodontiformes; family Protopteridae; genus Protopterus; species Protopterus annectens. The sequence goes on from NC_056727.1 coordinate 1,116,112,500, forward strand.
TATATATTTATAGCAAGTCTTGGTCAGAGCTACGTAGTGACCTAGTGGGGTTATATTGTGAGATGAGATGAGATAGGCTGTGACAGTAGGATTTCTGGTATAAGATTGAGTGAACTATCAGGAGTTGGAAGAGAAGAAGCTGATGGAGTAGTTCCAGTCAGTTTATGTGTTTTAGTGAAAGACAATGGTGAGATTTATAAGTTTGGTGTGGAGCGAATCTAGCAACCTTGTTGTAAGTCAACTGTAATTTAGCTAGGAGTGTGGAATTGAGATTTGTGAGAAATTGGGAGCTATACAATAGGCTAGGTAGGAGGTAAACCTGAGTGATGGTTACTTTTGCTTTGCTAATGAGAAACCTTTTGTTCTGACAAAGAAGGCCCAGTTTTTGGTTTGTCTTTGTAATACAGTTATTTATATGCAAGTCAAACTTAAGTTGGTATCATGGCAGTGTTATCGAGGGACAGTATAGAAAATGTGGGTTGAGACGGGTGAGGTTTTTGGGAAGAAAGAGTAAGTAAGAGTTTTTTTTAAGTGTTAAGAATAAGCTGGATTTGAGAAAGTCAGGTTTCAACAGAGTTAAAGGATGCTTGAGTAGCAGAGATAAGATGTGAGGGAGTGTCACAGATGGTGATGACCGTAGAGTCATCTACATTTTGTATGAGGGATGACTGGGAGCAGGAGGTATAGAGAAGATTAGTGAAGATATTCAAGAGTAATGGGCCAAGGATAGATCCTTGGGGGGTGCCCATCTTCACTGGGTGAGGAGGGGAGAGAGCTGAGAGCCATCTCACTGATTGCCAACAGTCAGAGAATTCCACTACATATGTCTTTATACATACAACCTTCATATAACCATTCATTCAAAATTGTTAAAAGCATTCTTTTTGTCATTCCCCTAATTTTTTATATATTTCATATAGTATTTCCTGTGGTCCTGCAGACAAATCTATATTTACTTCTCCTGATACTTTTTCTAACTCATATAAAGAAATCTCCCTTTCCAATTCCTTATTCTCTTTTTCTTTTAACTTTTTTACTTTCAAGTTTTTTCACTACCTTCTTTTTTCATTAAACATTTCTTGTTTACATTTCACTACATAATCTTTTCCTGAGTTCTTTCTACTTCTCCTCTTGCATTTTTATTTCTCTCATTACACTACCATCTTCCTTTACTCATCTGCTTAGGTAACTCAATACTTCATCTCATTTTCATTGTAAAGGTATCTTTGCTTAAATAACACATCTTGTATTTTTTCTTGGTTCTATTCATATAATTCTTTTTCTTCATCAAAGTACTTTCTATCATTATGTTCTAAATCTTTCAGTGTATTGCTACCTGTTCTTTTATATTTATCTTTCTTTACATTTCTCATATCACATTCCCACTGTAAAAACAATGTTTTAGATTTTTTCTTAAATATCATCCATTGATCAGACCAATTTTTATAAAATGTTCTCATAGTAATATGATCTTTCCATAACTGTTTTACTAATCTCTTTCTTTATTCATTCCATGCTTTCTCATTTATCCTTTTTATTCCTTTGCCTATTTTTATACATTCCTTGTTTTTCTTTATCTCTAACCATATTGCAAGATGATCAGAAAATCATGTTTCCACTATCACACCTTCTCCTATAACTAACCTCCTGATACTATAAAATAATCTGTTTCAGTTCTATACATATGCCTTTTGTAAGTCCATTAAGTTTTGTCCCAAATTTTTACTTACCACATCTTATAATTTCTAGCATTTTTCTTATATCATTTCTTTTCTTTTTACACTTGCCTCATAAATCACAGTTAAAGTCTCCTGTTATTATAATATTCATATTTATCACTATATAGTCTAAAATCTGATGAAATAAGCTTTCCCTTTCTTTACAATTCATGTAAGCATATAATGTTGTAATTCTATATAATTGTTCTTTCCATTTGAAATCTACAATGGTTAATCTTCCAATTTTTGCTAAAGTTACATCTAATATCTTTGCTGTATTTCTACAGAATATGGCTGTTCCAGAACATCTTTCATTCTTCAGATTCCAGATTATATTTCCTCTCAGGAGTTTCTCTGTTTGTAATCCTACTTCACTTGTTAAAAATCGTGTGTCATCTAATATAATTACAGCTACAACCAGGTGTGTAGCTAGGATTTTCAAATTTGTACTCCCAGCTCTCAAACTGCTACCCCCTCCCCAGCCAAGCTATGGCCATTCTCGTAATTCATGGTTCGCTCTTTTAGTGTCGATGAAGAGGTATTCGCTGTAATGCCTCTTCAGTAATATAATATAGATTCAGAAAACCAAGAACAAGTAAAAGGCACCAATAAAGCAAAGCAGATCCACAACCTGGAAGCTGGCTCTGGAAGCCCAGAATAAAAAGTTGATGAAATGCTGATATTCCTTCTTCTGCAAGGCAGAAAATGAAAGGCTGCAACTTACATAAAACTTTCTTGCTTTAATAACAAACAACAATCTCCTCAAGCGCTTTCGCTCAGCCTGGTGCTGAGCTTTTTCAAGATACAATAAAATCAAACTGGTTGTTCTTTATATACATAGTCAAAGCTTGACCAATAATTCAATTAGTAAAAGAGAAGGTCTAATTAACCCTTCAAATTACTTGCTGGTACAAAGCCTGCTTGCAGGCAAACCATTACTAAGCACAACTCATTGCAATGTCAAACAAAGTATATGCATAAACTTAATAATCAATTGCTGGTGTACTTACAGGTTGCCATAAAAATATACAGTGTTAAAAAATACAATATTAAAACTGTGCAATGTTAAAACAATATTCAAAAACCAATATTATACACATGCTAGTATGTTAAAAATATTAAAATGTGCTGTTTATTCAGCAAGATTTTATTTCTATATGTGAAACCCTAAAAACACTGGAAAACCAAAAATTCATAATTTAGCCTTTCTTAACCTCAGGACGCTGCTAATGCTGCAAGCATCATTGAGCCCTGGTCGCCTTCCTGCATCTAGTCTTAGCTGCCATAATAACTCTTTATATTCTAAAAGAGACCCCCAGTCCCCCCCCCCCCTTTCATCCAACCTTAGCTGTTCTAAAATGATGAATTTAATTTCCATATTAGGACAAAAAAGGGAATGTCTATAAAAAGCATTAGTTTCCTTTTTCTTAATGATATCATACTGATGCTCATAAATACGTCTTCTGAGGGTTCTTTCAGTCTTTCCTATGTAGAAACTTTTACATCTAGTACATAAACCTAAATAAACAATAAATTTGGCATTGCAATTATAATGGCCCCTTGGTTGATATAGGAATTTTCTTGATGGTAAATATAACCTATGTCCATTGAATATAGCCGGGCATTGCTTGCACATTTCACATTTGTATGTGCCTTCTTTTTTATTATCACTACTTGCCATTGGTTTGTTCTGATTCATCTCTAGCATTTCTTTTAAATTGGTACCCCTACGTCTAATAAATCTAGGAAACTCTGGAATCATATTACCCAACCTGTCGTCCAGTCTTAGGATCGGCCAGTATTTCTTTACACTGTTTTCCACAACCTCATAATCAATACTAAAAGTATGGATGTATCCTTTTTGTTCCTTATTCTGCAGGCTACTGCCCACTTGGCATATTAATATGCCCGTAGTGTCTAGGAGAGGTGGATATTTTGTTTCCCTCCACCTAATAATTTCTGTCGCTAGCTTTTCAACAAGAAGGCTTGGGTACCCTCTTTCAAAGAATCTTTCTTTTAGGAACCTAATTAACTCCATAAACGCCTGCTTTGTGTTGCACATTCTGGAGGCACGGATAAATTGCCCCTTGACTATGCCTCTTTTTTGGTATTCAGGGTGGTTACTTTTAAAATGCAAAAAAGCATTTGAATAGGTGGGCTTCCTAAACACACTTGATATGAACCTATTGTTAACTTTATCTTTAACCAAGTGCACATCCAAGTAATTCAAGCTGTCAAAACTCAATGAGTGTGTAAAGGTTAGAAAAGAAGTAGTGCTGTTAATATAATGAAAAAATTCTTCCATATTTGCCCTAGTACCACTCCATACAAGGCAAATGTCGTCAAGAAATCTGACATAATGCTTGATGTACTGTGCCCACTCTGTGCCAAAAATATATGTGTTTTCCCATTTATGCAACACTATGTTTGCATAAACTGTGGCACAGGCCGCCCCCATTGCAACACCTGATTTTTGCCTGTAGAAATGACTGTTGAAACAAATGAAATTATTTTCCAGGATCAGTTCCATTAACTCCACCAACAAGTTTGTGGTGTTAGAGGTAAGCTTCGCTTCTTTAACTAAAACATCACTAAACCATTTCAGACCTGTAGAATGAGGTATACTGGGGAACAGTTGAACAATGTCTATAGTTACCAGCAATAAGTCCGGATGGTATACTAGGGATTGCAGACCCCTAAGAAAATCCCAAGAATCCTTGCAGATGTACTTCAAAGAAGCAGCAAATTGCTTGAAAGTGTGGTCTATAAATTTCCCAATCGGTTATGTTATACCTCCTTGCCCAGATACTATAGGTCTGAAGTGTAGGGGGTCAAGACCTTTGTGTGTTTTCGGGATTCCAAATATTACAGGAATTCTTGGCTTGGCAACAATTAAAAAATTATACAATTTTTCATTAAAAACCCCTTGCAAAAGATGGTCATATAAAATGAAAGAAATTCTTGAGTATGCCATGTGTAACTCATTCCTGGACATCTGTTCATACTGCTCCGGGTCCTGCAACATCCGTTCAATGTACTGAATATAGTCTGAATTATACATCAGAACAAACCCCCCCCTTATCTGTTTTCATAGCCCTACAGTTATTGCTTTTGAGATCCTTGATTAAATTCATCTCATTCCTACTGATATTATGGGGGTCATTTCTTTGCTTCTTATTGTTAATCATCCTGATGTCTTTTTCCATCATTTCTTCAAATATTTTGACTGTTGGGTCCATAGGTGGGTTAAATGTACTCCTACGTGAAAGCTCCATACTTACAGGAAGTTCCCATTTAAAATAAAGCATTAGGTTCAGCTGCCTACTAAACATTTTTAAATCTATCAACTCCTGTTCCATCCTGTTAGAAAATGCTGGCACAAAGTGCAGTCCCTTGGTAAATAAATCAAAATGTTCTATTCCCAAACTAATGCTGGTATAATTGTAAATCGAAAAATAGTTTTCTGTTACCACTGTGACCTTATTTGAAACATTCAAGCTGGCCACAGCATTAGTCGTGTGTGAATAGCTCGAAACAGCCTGCATGTCCTGGTCTACTTGTTCCCCCACCCCTGAAAAAATCTGCCCCCCCCCCCTGTTTGGGGGAAAGTGAAAATCCTGGTGTGAGGAACCTCTATCCTTCTCTAGCAGCGTCCTGAGGTTAAGAAAGGCTAAATTATGAATTTTTGGTTTTCCAGTGTTTTTAGGGTTTCACATATAGAAACAGCTTCCAGGTTGTGGATCTGCTTTGCTTTATTGGTGCCTTTTACTTGTTCTTGATTTTCTGTTTGTGAACTGTTTCGGATCCATGGCGGAAGAAGGAGCACAGAGTACTTTCTCCGACACTCCTCAGTTACTTAAACCACGAGATGACAGTGCACCGGTCACAAGGGCGGAGTTTAATCAAGTGCTGGATATGCTAACCCAGTTGACGAGTATGCTCAACAATAGTGGTGTTGAGAGACCTACAGTTTTTCCAGGTAACCAGCAGCAGGGTTTAGAGCGAAAGAGAAGGCGCACTTCTGCTCACAATGAATGCAACAAACAAATTGACGGTGGTGCTTGTCTGGGAACCTGTAACCAGCAGGCAGGTTCAAAACGAAACAGTAATGATAGCAGTAAGGGCAACAATGTCCTGCCTAATGAATCAGAAATGCAGAAGCGTTTTGATTTTGGAGCGTGGGCTGGTCAGCAATTTTGGTTTCGTGAAGGTACTGTCAATTTCAATACTAATTTAAATAGTAACTCTGACATTAATGCTGGCATTGAAAAAGATTTTAGCATTCTTCGTGACAAGCTTTATACTTTTAAAGCAAACCAATTGGAAATTGACTATCTTAAGGAGTGTGTCAATGTGGGAAGAATACCAAAGGGACTAAGGTGTTTCAAATTTCCCAACAATGTGCAAAAGGGCTCTAATTACTACAAGAAATTGTGTGGTGTATTTAATCGTGCTGGTATGGAAATGTTAGAAGTTATGGTGGAAGAATATGAAACAAAAGCAGAAGTCTTATTAAATGATTTAAAGGCTTTGAATAACAGTTTAATTAACAATGAAAGATTTGTTTCTGTTAAACGAAGTTATGATAATATTTTTAAGGAGGTTGACCAACATTGTTTGAGAATTCTTAACCGTAAAATACACAAATTAGAGAGGGACTTAAAGGAATACAATGAAGGGGTGGCCTACCCACTGCCATTTAAAGCTAAGCAGTACAACAATATTAATAGTGATGCACAGGGAAATTTTAATAGAGGTTACAGAACAGAAAAGCCACATGAGACACCAAGATACAACCAAAGGTTTGCAGAGAAGGATAGAGGTTCCTCACACCAGGATTTTCACTTTCCCCCAAACAGGGGGGGGGGGAACAGATTTTTTCAGGGGTGGGGGAACAAGTAGACCAGGACATGCAGGCTATTTCGAGCTATTCACACACGACTAATGCTGTGGCCAGCTTGAATGTTTCAAATAAGGTCACAGTGGTAACAGAAAACAATTTTTCGATTTACAATTATACCAGCATTAGTTTGGGAATAGAACATTTTGATTTATTTACCAAGGGACTGCACTTTGTGCCAGCATTTTCTAACAGGATGGAACAGGAGTTGATAGATTTAAAAATGTTTAGTAGGCAGCTGAACCTAATGCTTTATTTTAAAGGGGAACTTCCTGTAAGTATGGAGCTTTCACGTAAGAGTACATTTAACCCACCTATGGACCCAACAGTCAAAATATTTGAAGAAATGATGGAAAAAGACATCAGGATGATTAACAATAAGAAGCAAAGAAATGACCCCCATAATATCAGTAGGAATGAGATGAATTTAATCAAGGATCTCAAAAGCAATAACTGTAGGGCTATGAAAACAGATAAGGGGGGGGGGGTTAGTTCTGATGTATAATTCAGACTATATTCAGTACGTTGAACGGATGTTGCAGGACCCGGAGCAGTATGAACAGATGTCCAGGAATGAGTTACACATGGCATACTCAAGAATTTCTTTCATTTTATATGACCATCTTTTGCAAGGGGTTTTTAATGAAAAATTGTATAATTTTTTAATTGTTGCCAAGTCAAGAATTCCTGTAATATTTGGCATCCCGAAAACACACAAAGGTCTTGACCCCCTACACTTCAGACCTATAGTATCTGGGCAAGGAGGTATAACAGAACCGATTGGGAAATTTATAGACCACACTTTGAAGCAATTTGCTGCTTCTTTGAAGTACATCTGCAGGGATTCTTGGGATTTTCTTAGGGGTCTGCAATCCCTAGCATACCATCCGGACTTATTGCTGGTAACTATAGACATTGTTCAACTGTTCCCCAGTATACCTCATTCTACAGGACTGAAATGGTTTAGTGATGTTTTAGTTAAAGAAGCTTACCTCTAACACCACAAACTTGTTGGTGGAGTTAATGGAACTGATCCTGGAAAATAATTTCATTTGTTTCAACAGTCATTTCTACAGGCAAAAATCAGGTGTTGCAATGGGGGCGGCCTGTGCCACAGTTTATGCAAACATAGTGTTGCATAAATGGGAAAACACATATATTTTTGGCACAGAGTGGGCACAGTACATCAAGCACTATGTCAGATTTCTTGACGACATTTGTCTTGTATGGAGTGGTACTAGGGCAAATATGGAGGAATTTTTATTATATTAACAGCACTACTTCTTTTCTAACCTTTACACACTCATTGAGTTTTGACAGCTTGAATTACTTGGATATGCACTTGGTTAAAGATAAAGTTAACAATAGGTTCATATCAAGTGTGTTTAGGAAGCCCACCTATTCAAATGCTTTTTTGCATTTTAAAAGTAACCACCCTGAATACCAAAAAAGAGGCATAGTCAAGGGGCAATTTATCCGTGCCTCCAGAATGTGCAACACAAAGCAGGCGTTTATGGAGGAAATTAGGTTCCTAAAAGAAAGATTCTTTGAAAAAGGGTATCCAAGCCTTCTTGTTGAAGAGCTAGCAACAGAAATTATTAGGTGCAGGGAAACAAAATATCCACCTCTCCTAGACACTACAGGCACATCAATATGCCAAGTGGGCAGTAGCCTGCAGAATAAGGAACAAAAAGGATACATCCATACTTTTAGTATTGATTATGAGGTTGTGGAAAACAGTGTAAAGAAATACTGGCCGATCCTAAGACTGGACGACAGGTTGGGTAATATGATTCCAGAGTTTCCTAGATTTATTAGATGTAGGGGTACCAATTTAAAAGAAATGCTAGAGATGAATCAGAACAAACCAATGGCAAGTAGTGATAATAAAAAAGAAGGCACATACAAATGTGGAATGTGCAAGCAATGCCCGGCTATATTCAATGGACATAGATTATATTTACCATCAAGAAAATTCCTATATCAACCAAGGGGCCATTATAATTGCAATGCCAAATTTATTGTTTATTTAGGTTTATGTACTAGATGTAAAAGTTTCTACATAGGAAAGACTGAAAGAACCCTCAGAAGACGTATTTATGAGCATCAGTATGATATCATTAAGAAAAAGGAAACTAATGCTTTTTATAGACATTCCCTTTTTTGTCCTAACATGGAAATTAAATTCATTATTTTAGAACAGCTAAGGTTGGATGAAAGGGGGGGGGGACTGGGGTTCTCTTTTAGAATATAAAGAGTTATTATGGCAGCTAAGACTAGATGCAGGAAGGCGACCAGGGCTCAATGACGCTTGCAGCATTAGCAGCGTCCTGAGGTTAAGAAAGGCTAAATTATGAATTTTTGGTTTTCCAGTGTTTTTAGGGTTTCACATATAGAAATAAAATCTTGCTGAATAAACAGCACATTTTAATATTTTTAACATACTAGCATGTGTATAATATTGGTTTTTGAATATTGTTTTAACATTGCACATAATATTGTATTTTTTAACACTGTATATTTTTATGGCAACCTGTAAGTACACCAACAATTGATTATTAAGTTTATGCATATACTTTGTTTGACATTGCAGTGAGTTGTGCTTAGTAATGGTTTGCCTGCAAGCAGGCTTTGTACCAGCAAGTAATTTGAAGGGTTAATTAGACCTTCTCTTTTACTAATTGAATTATGAACAACCAGTTTGATTTTATTGTATCTTGAAAAAGCTCAGCACCAGGCTGAGCGAAAGTGCTTGAGAAGATTGTCGTTTGTTATTAAAGCAAGAAAGTTTTATGTAAGTTGCAGCCTTTCATTTTCTGCCTTGCGGAAGAAGGAATATCAGCATTTCATCAACTTTTTATTCTGGGCTTCCAGAGCCAGCTTCCAGGTTGTGGATCTGCTTTGCTTTATAATATAGATTCACTCAAACTCGGTTCCTTGAACTGAAAATAAACCTGAAAGTCAGTTCTTTGAAAAATGCAGCATGGTAGTTGGGGTAGAAGAGTCATGCTTTTGTTTTCTGTAACTAAGGTACAGGTTTTGAGCTTGAGTAAATTACTAACCACCTACTACCCCTAACTAGGGTGTTTCATTCACACACACACCCCTACCTACCTCTTAGTGCAAGAAATATGGACAAAGCCTAAAATAAACAGGGACAGATATTAAATAATGTACCCGTGAACTTAGAAAGTTGCTAGAAAAACAGGATTTGTGCTAGTATGAGAAAGTTGCTAGAATAACAGGATTTGTGCTAGTATTAATTTTTATAAAGGACATGAAGTCTGAAACTCAAATATCTGTCATTATTTAGCAACTTCAGCCTTCAATGATTTCTAGAAAATCACAAAATTTATGTGTAACAGACAAAAAATACGGGGCAAAAATTTGGACATTCTGCAAAATTTGGACAGTTGAGAGCTATGCTACCTACCTACCTCTCTCACACACACACACACACACACACACACACATACCTCTCAACCTCTTACAGCAACAAACCCATAAATAAAACTGAGGCAAAGGCCCAAAAATAAGGAATTTTTTTTTAAATATTGCTCTTATAAACTTAGAAAGATAATAGAATGGTTGTAGGTCTTGCATTAGTACAAATTTTCTGAAAGGTATGAAATCTGAAATTCAAATATCTGCCATTATTTTCTAACTTCAGCCTTTAATTATTTGCCACTAATTTGCCAGAAAACCGCAATTTTATGAAAAACGGACCACAAATGTGATGCAAAAATATAAAATTGCCAGACAATACAGCTGGGAACCTGTCAAAGAAGGGGCACCATTTTAATATGAGCACTGCTAACTTGAGCAGCTGACAAAATTAGAGAATCTACATGCATTTCTGAAATAAAAGTAATGTATAACTGATCATTACAGTTATTTATAATTGTAAACCCTCCAAGTTTTCTTCCAAAATTGCTATTTTGCAGAGTGATTATTAGGGGGAAAGCAACATTTTGAGCCAAAATTGGGGACAGTTGAGAGGTTTGGATATTCCTAATTCTATAAAACGATTTATTTGCACGTACCTCTCAACCTCTTAATGCAGGAAATCTGGACAAGGCCAAATATATTGGGGGAACATACAAACAGTACTAAAAATTGATCTTGTATAAACTTAAGACAGTTGATAGAATAACAGGTCTTGCTTTAGCATGCATTTTTCTGAAGGTTATGGCGTCTGAAACTTAATGTCTGTCATTATTTAGTGACTTCATTCCTAAATGATTTGCCAGAAAAGTTTTATTTTGCATTTTACAGCACAAACACCAATAAATATCTGCTAAACAAAGAAATGCAGTCTCACAATGAAACTCGACTTAGCATTAAAACTTCTCTGCCCTTGAAACTCACATTCATTGAAACAGCATTGAAACCCACATTCAAAGAAAATACATTTTGCCAGTGGCAGATAAAGATTAACTTTGGGCTGTTTTCAAATCATAGGCCCCTTGCACATGAAACATACACTTGTTCTTTGATACATCTTCCTGATTGTATGAAATTATATTCCTTGTACAATACAGTATAGTTGTTAGAGAGCATTTTAAATTTATTGTTTAGTACATTTTTCCAGCAAACAATGAAACAAAATGCATGCACCAATAATGACAAAACAGCCCAGTTCAGAACATTTCCATCATAAAAGTCTACTCAAACTTCTACAGTCCACCAGTATCAGTAAATATGTACAATCTGTGAACTAGTAAAAGCCATCTACATAATTCTACATTAAAAAATCTGTAACTAATGAAGAGGTTGCTGCTAGCAAACTTTATATTTCATTGTTTCATCTACAAGTAAAGTGCCTGTTGCCCTTGAGGAATAAATTGCCTATGTTGCATTAAAAAAATGATACGCTAGTAATATTGCAATAGGGAATGGATGGCAAACTGATAACATGTACATAGTTACTACTAGATATCTTCGCCAAAAAGGACTACATCATCCACCCCCCTTTACAACACAGTACAGTATCAGCAATACATCTCGTTCACCCGATTGCCCCAATGATAATCCATTCACACACACACATACTCCATTGCTTACCTGATAATCTCATTCACCCAATTGCCCCAACGATAATCCATTCGCACACATTTCCCACTCGCAGCCTCGATTGCACCAACAATAATCCATTCGCGCACATTTCCCGCTCGCAGCCAGCCGGACATGACAATGATAATCCATTGCCCCTGCTATACATTTCCAGCTCGCAGCCAGCCGGACATGATGTGATGTGAGCTCAGCTCTGTTTCTGGCGACTAGCAGCTGGATGTGATGTGAGCTCAGCTCTATGGTTCTGGCACCCAGCATCCTTAAAGGAGCAACGCTGTTTAAAAAGCTACCCCCTCTTCTAAAGAAGTTGTACTGAAATCAGTACAGTGCATATGCCTCCCAACGTCCCTGGCTACAACATATGCATTACACCACTCCAAAATCCTGATTCTTCTTAATATATTCTTAGTACTATTCCCATTTACAGAAAGCACTCCAAAATTTTCATTTTCCTTTAAATTAGTGGTTTCATAGGTTCATAGCTAATTATTAAGCTATCTGCCTTATTGGACCCTTTTAAGCTTAGCCAATTTCCTTCCCAAAGGTGAGAATTAAACCTGCACTTTGCGTCTGTCAGTCAAAGACTACACTTTTATCATGCTTTATATATGTATAATTTGTTTCTCTTTCTATTTTTAACGCAATATTACAGTCCCATCCACCTGTCCATAAACCCATTTTATCATAAACTTTTGCAATGCCTAACACATCCTTAAAGTTTCCAAATGTCCTTTCAAAGTCGCGCTTGCCACCTTTGTTCAAAATTGTACATGAATTTTCATTTTGTTCCCCCATTAAATGCTATCAGATAACAGTTCCATGGGTTACAGTCTTTCTTTTTTCATATTCTCCAAGAAAACTTCCCATTGAAAAAACAGTCTCAAATGTACTGTCACCAAATGTGTCTTGTTAATAAAAATTAAATGCTCTTACCTCATATGCTTTTATACCCAAAGGAGCTATTAAAATCAAAAGTCAAAAGTTCAAAGTAACTTTATTGTCATTTAGATTTACACAAGTATAGATTAAATGAGATTCCTTGCAATCAGCTTATCATGGGACAGACAAAAAAGAAATCACATAATTAGAAAGACATAATTTAAAATAACATAATATTACCACCATCTTATTGTCCTACACTCCATACCTCTCCATTTCTTTGTCTTCTTTACTTTGAATCCTTACCACCTGCTTCTATTTTTCATTTTATTCTGCCTTTTTTCTTTTACTCCTACTCCCCTTTTGCCTTATTTTACTTTCTCTGCATATGTTTTCGTTTCCATCTCACCACTGTTTTTCAGGATTGTCTCTGCTTCCTCCTTTTGCATTTTCTCTATAATGTCCCACAGGAAATGACTCCTTCATTTTCTGGCTCACTCTGCAATACCATTTCTTTAAGTAAATCACCTGCAACCATCCAAGCTGGAGGGGTGTAACTATACATTCATCATTTGTCGACTCATCTCCATCAAACAGATTTTTTTGAAACATCTCCTCAGAATCCTGCAGTCTCGATATTGGTATTCTCCTACATTTCTCTGACCTCCCCATTATCTGCTTCTCTCTCTCCCTCTGCCTCCCTGTTTCCCCAGGTCACCACTAAACCTGAAATGGAAACAAGAAGTATTCATGCATATTGGGTCCCAGTCACAACAATGAGTAGGGGAAGTCCCCTGATGCCCTAGCCAAATTTTCTATAGTAGTATAAACACCACTTCAGGTCTCTCTTGAAAAGAAGCTACTAGCCTAGTGGGACTAACCCAGTCAACAAAGGATTGATAAAATAAATAAATTAGCAAATAAGGGGGGACAAGCAGCCCACATTGTAACACTAGTAACCTGCTTAAATAATTCACCTTCAAATTAAAAAAAAACATGTTTTTAAATACCACAGCAAGCAAAATGAAACTATTGTCTATTTCTCTGGTTTTAGGCTGGTATAATGAGTTACTAAATCTGTAAACTACTTATTCCATGCCCACATTCCATGGGATAGCAGTAAGCAGGTCCTTGACATCACCTACTACCAAATATCATGTGAACCACAAGATATGCTCCTTAGCTTATTTGAAAAATCCCCCAAAATCTTTCAGGATTCTTGGAACACAACCATAGAGAGGTTTACATTTTTCATCCACATAATTTGCAAGTAGCTCAGTTTTAGAACCTTGGGCTGAAATGATGGGACACTAGTAGGGGTCCAAGGAATATTTACTGATCTTAGTGATCCTGATAACTATAGGTATCCTTTTTTGACAGCTAGGTTAAATTCATCTAAAGAAAGATCACCGCCCTGTAAAAGATCATGCAATGCCATATTGATCAATGATAAGAATAGTGAATCTCATTTAGAGAAAACATCTTCTAAAATGCGTTAGTCATGACAGCAGAAAACATTTTGCTTGAATAATCAATGGGATTCTTAAACACAGCCCACCCACCCTTGCAGGCTTCATGATGAGGACATACGTATTAGAAGTTAAATCATTAAGAACCTGAAATTCTGCTGTAGTTAAGATTCCAAAATCTATTCTTCATTGGTTTGCTATTCACGTCATATCATGAAAGCATAGCGGCTAGACAGTAATAAGCTCAAGGTGTAATAGGGGATTCCATAAAGATCTCCTGGCCAGTGCGTGATCAGTTATAGCTAAATCATTATGCCAAAAACAGCTTACATTCAACCATAGCATCAACGTAGTTGAGACATCTAAAAGGCATAAAAGAAAAACCTTATTCAAAATTAATGCTATGAGTAGAAGACACTCATGTAAAGTTGCTAAAATTAAAAATATGAAAGTTAAAAAATTAATCAAGCTGAATTTAATGAAGACATAACTCTAGAACAACATAATTTTTCTGAGCCCTCTTTATCCTGTTGCGTGATTGATGTTGCCTTCTCTACCTGCTGTTTTCTGAGATTACAGAGTGTTCTTGTTTGCCAACCACTCAGACCTTCTTAGGGAAGGTCTTCCAAAAAAGATGTAGCGTTGGTAGAATTTGAATCCTCCGCAGTTGTGAAAACCAAAGAATTTAAAGGATGGATCTTATGAGATGGACCTGATAGGGTATAAACTTTGCTGGTCCTATACTCTTTCTTATCTCTATGCAGTTTATTTTCTTTCTGTACTCTCACAACTTCTGTATGTCTTTTGATATTAACAAAAACACCATGATAATTAATCTTCATTGTATCGAAAAAGGATATAATGTTTGATAACGTGATCTAGGTTATTGAGCTTCTTAAGCAAAACATCCAACAGTGAAGAATTACGTTTAAACAAAATGTCCAAATATTGCATGCTAGACATCTGAAAAAAATAACCAAGTTCTTGATATAACAAAGAATCCTGCTCAAGCCCATTTGAAAATTTATGAAAAAGCAGGCCCTTCTGCATGGTTTCTTACTGTATACGTGCCTTGAAAAATTGTCCAACTGTAGGTTTTTAAATCTGATTATTTTCTTACTAAAACATTCAGTCTGTTCTTTGAGAGTGCCCAGTTTATCCTTTGCAGCATTAACGATGCCATGTTTGCCTGCCATGGTAAAAGGAGCTTTAGTCCAATAATCCAAATTATGAACATTGACCTGACCAGAAGGATGCAATCCTATGTGTGCTCTTGTTGTATTCATCACAGGGGACCCTTGGCCCTGGCCAGAAAATGAAAAGGGTGGTGAAGTGATGGTGTTAGCTGTCCATGCCTTAAGCAGACTCATGTCTAACTTCATCAGTAGAAAGTTGTGTAAAAAAAGACACAAAGCCATCCAGTACATTGATTGTGGTCAATCCACTTGGACATGCTTGTTTATCTCTAGATCAAGTCTTGTGAGTTCATGACACCACAATTTGTAACACCAACTAAAACAAGGGAATGAGCCATAATGCCCTTCAAACATCTGATGACTCTGTGGGAGGGAAGAATTGTCATACTATTCTTAGCAATGGCTGATAAATGCTGACCTTTAGTGTGGGCACTGTTGTGAGGGTGGAGGAAACAACGTGAGCAACTCCTGAACCTGATGACCATGTCATCATCTGAAGAGGCCATGCCAAAAACAAGCGAGACTGGTTAATTTCTGTAGATGAGATCACCACACCAATTAAAGAATTCCAAGGTAACGAAGCTGCAGGAGTGAATTAGATCTGTTGAAAGCACTGAATATAGCCAGAGTATGTGAAGAAAGACATGACTGAACTCTCAGATTATGTGTCCCAGGCAGGTATGACCGTAGCCCTAAGCAGAATTCTAGCTTTAGCCAGGATGATGCCACAATATAAACAAAATGATTGGCTTAGATTGTGGTGTCAGTCCAGGGGCACCCAGCATCTGTCAGCCTAGGAAGACATGGTTGACAGGCCACAATGCTTTGCCAAATAAGGTCTGCACCTGTCTCCTCTAGGCTTTTGGTTACTGGCAAAGGCACTTGCCTACCCCATAGTGCTTTTTTTAGGTAATGTCAAAACAACAAAATTTCCGATGTAAGAAAATCCACTCGAGACAAACTCAGGGTTCTGCTGCTTAATGCTAGGAGTCTAAACATGAAACTACACTCCCTGGAGGCACTCCTCACCTTGGAAGATGCTGATGTATGTGCAGTTACTAAGACATGGTTCAAGGTCATGGAGAGCAGCCCGGCCATGCAAGGTTACAATGCCTTCCTTATGTTCAGGTCTCAAAATGAGCATGAAAGAACCAAAGGTGGAGGTGTATCCAGCTTCATTAAAGCCAAATACATCTCAATACTGGTCAAACATTATGACTCTTGAACTACTCCATATCCAATTAACTACAGGCAAAATATCCTACCACCTCATTACTAGCTATAGGCCACTCCAGGATGAACCAAGAAAAGCACACTACCTACCTGGACTTATTGTAGTCATTCAACATACAGCTCAACACCTTAGTCATGGGAGATTTCAACTATCCTTCCATTGACTGGGTGACATACATGAGCATGAACCTGCTAGCTGACAGATTTAGTGCAAACTTCAGTCCCCTGACCCCAGCAGCCATACCTCGAAGCATATCTGACACCAGTCCTCTGCCTAGTATCTCTAAAGATCAGGTCATATCTGCACTGTCCAAGGCCAAAAATGTGGCCTCAATGGGACCAGATAATATCCCAGAATAACGTCCCTAGTTGCTTATTAAGCAATCTAAAACGGGACCTAGAGGACCCACTTAATGTTCTCTTTAACCATAGCCTGAAAACTGGCTTTGTTCCAGCAGAGTGGAGAATAGCAACAGTAACCCCCTTGTACAAAGGGGGGGGGGGCATCAACCAGACTCATCTGCAAGGCCATAGAAAGAATCATCATGGACCTTATCAGCAAGGACATAGGTAACCTTCAGACTCTAGACCCAACCCAGTTTGGCTTTAAGGGTAGATCATGCTTATTAAAACTAATAGACTTCTTTGAGAAAGTCACCAAAGCCCTGGATGAAGGTAAGACAGTGCATACTGCCTATCTTGAGCTAGCCAAGGCTTTTGGCACAATCCCCCACTTAGGTGTCATTGAGAAACTCTCCCAGTTGGGAATTAACCCTTATGTCACAAGATGGGTATCCAATTGGCTCACTGACAGAACACATACTGTCAAAGTTGGTGACTCCACCTCCACCAGTAGACACATCACCAGTGGTGTACCACAAGTATTTGTGCTGGGCCCTTTACTGTTTGGAATCTATTTCTCAGAATTCCAGGCTAAAGTAAATGGTCTTTGGCTTACCAAGTTTGCTGATGATTGCAAATTGGGTCCAATCATTGAGTACCCCAGTTATGTTAATATATTATAGGAGGGCCTAACACAGACAAATGACTAGTGTCAAAGCCATGGTCTAAAACTAAATGCAAGAAAGTACATTATTATCCCCTTTGGTAGGGCAGAATTCCCTGCTAAACAGGCAGCAAAAGGAACCTCCTAGATCCAATAAACTCTTCCAAAAGTGCAGCAAACTCTTTATTTTGAAACATAAATACCACGGAACAGCACGAAACAGAAATCAAAAATCCAGTAAATCAAGCGCTTTCGCCTGAAGCTATGTCAGGCTTTTTCAAGATGAACCACAAGCAACTTGGCTTCATTTAAATACAGCAATCAATTAAAACAACAATTAAATCAATTCAGTTAATGACTCTCAATTAAAGTGCTAAGTGCTTAATTGTAGAAAACTTTCCAATTCTCTGAAATGCAGTTAATGTTTTAATCACAGAATGAAAATGTATAATTTTATAGTACTTTAATAGTACCTCATATTCACCAACGCAACCTCTGTCGGTTGTAATAATGCAAGTACACTCAAAATAATGACCTTAACAAGGTGAATGTTAAAAATAAACCTTTTGTTGAATAAACTCATTCTTTTAAATGCTTGGAACCTTGTAAGCAACTGTATGGTTACTTAACGTACATTTTGTCTTGTAACCCCGTTGTAAATCAATTCTTACTTAGTTGCATTTGTTAAAAAACCTTACACTAAAAATGTGTGGCACTACGTGATTATAATTTCATTCAAGTATTATAGAAATAACCCTTTGCCCGTAACTTTTGAACCATGTTCAGACTTATGTGTGCTATTCAGTACATTTCTCCGTCTTAAATAAGATGAAATTAAAAACTGTGCATACGTGTTATTGACCATCAACCCGTGTATTAAAAGTCCAAAGTGCTTAATATGCGTATAAGGAACTTCATCCAAAAATAGTGCGTGTTGTAACTGTCAAAAACATGGGTGTAAACAAGAAGAACCTAGTTACAAGAAAGCAAGTGTGTTTATGTGTGTACAACTTTAAATAACGATAAAACCCCATTGTTGTTGTGTATGCATTAAACAAAATTCTTGAAACAATTTATAAATGAAATACAATTAAAAAAATACAATTAAAAAAATATATGTTAAAACCAACTTAATCGGTTAATAAATTAAAATCCCTTTATTCCTATAAAAACTGTTTTTATAAAATATATATTTGGATATAAATACAAATATATATACATAATGCATATTAAATAAATAAAGATGTACACCAATCTAATAACAATATTAAATAAATAAATAAATATATGTTAATTATGTATTAAACATGAACTGCACTATATTAATTCATGTAGTAATTAAAATCCCTTAAAACCTAAGGACTATACATTCAGTTTGTGTAGGTGTATAGCCTAAAATACAGTAATTTAAAGTTTTGCTAGTCTTAATTTTAGTAAACTTGTAATACTGATAGCTTCGTTAAGGCCAGGAGGTCTTGACGCATTCAGTCTTAATTGCCAAGTTAGTTCTTTATATTCAACTGTTGTCTCCCAGTCCCCACCTCTGAGATTCAAAGGTACCTGCTCTATCACCATAAATTTTAAAGTCATCTTGGGGCAAACTGTCAGGTGTCTGTAAAATGCATTTGAATCTTTCTTTTTCTGTATATCGTAGAGGTGTTCATAAATCCTTCTGCGTAACGTCCTCTCTGTTTTCCTGATGTAAAAACTCTCACACACCTGACATATCCCTAAGTAGACTATACCCTTTGATGCGCAATTGCAGTACAACTCAGGTTTCACTTTAAATTTTCTTGATTTAATATAGTAAGAATCAGTGTTAATAATGTAAGGGCATTGTTTACAGGAGTTACATTTGTAAGTACCAATTGTAGAACTCCTGTTCCTTTTTAAATGTTGTGTGTGTCTTTCGAACATATTCTTAAGGTTAGTGTTCCTTGCATTAACAAACATTGGTTGCTTAGGTAAACATTTACTGGTCTCTTCGTTTGATCTTAAAATAGGCCAGTATTTCAGCACAGTATTTTTTATTCTATAAGCATCACTGTTAAAAGTGCAACTAAATGCAGTTTGAAAATTAAAAGTATCACTTCTTTTATTCAGTGAATTGTTATGAGTTGGTAAAACTTCAGTTGATGTACCCAATAATGGGAAGTATAAATCACCCCTTTTAGATAGCACTTCTTGGTACATTGTGTCTATCAAGACTTTAGGATATCCTCTTTCTAGAAATAACTTAGTCAATGTATTAACCTCCTTAAAAAACATCTCGTCCGTATTGCACATTCTAGAAGCTCTAATAAGTTGGCCTTTTAATATACCTTTCTTTTGTGAGAATGGATGGCCACTACTGAAATGCAAATACGCATTAGAAAAGGTGTTTTTTCTAAACACGGATGACTGGAACATTTGCAGTTCCAAATTCTTAACAAGCGATACATCTAAATACTTCAAACTACAGTCACTAATATTTGATGTAAATTTTAAGAAATATGTGGTATTGTTAATGTAGTTTAAAAATACTTGGAGACTATCTTTGTTGCCCTTCCAAAATATGCAAATATCATCCAGGTATCTTTGATAATGTATTATATTTTCTTTCCA
The DNA here is from genome assembly GCF_019279795.1 of Protopterus annectens. Classification (NCBI taxonomy): domain Eukaryota; kingdom Metazoa; phylum Chordata; order Ceratodontiformes; family Protopteridae; genus Protopterus; species Protopterus annectens. The sequence goes on from NC_056727.1 coordinate 1,116,132,578, forward strand.
AGGTGACGTGAAAATAAATTCACTCTCTCAATAAAATAAGACAATATTTGCATATGCAGAGGCACATGGAGTGCCCATGGCCACACCTTTTCTTTGTTTAAAAAGGTCTCCATTAAAATAAATAAAATTGTTATTTAAAATAATTTCCATAAAATCTATCAACAAATTAATAATATTTGCACTTAGTCTTGAAAATTTAATTAAAATTTCTTTAAACCATTGTAGACCAGTGTTATGCTGGATATTAGGAAATAACTCTATCACATCTATAGTGACCATAAAGTCTGTGACTTCAAAGAACTCTTTTTTAATATTCCTCAGGAAGTCCCAAGAGTCCTTGCAAATGTGTTTGAAAGATGCTACAGTCTTCTTAAGTGTAATATCAACAAATTTACCCAAAGGTTCTGTAATACTTCCAGAACCTGCAACAATCGGCCTGAATTTTAAAGGCTGTAGTCCTTTATGGACCTTGGGAATCCCAAAAATAACTGGAGTGAGGGGTTTATTAACCATTAAAAAGTTAAACAATTTTTCATTAATCACCCCTTGTAGCAAATGATCTTGCAATAAAAATTTTATTTTTGCATATGCTATATTTATTTCGTTCAATTCCCTGCTAATTACACTATTGACAGAAGCCCTCTAAGTTCAAAGCCAGTGGTGCGAGATCTGGGAACACAGGTAGATGGCTATCTGAACTTTGACCACCATGTTTTGACAGTGGTAAGGAAAGTCTTCTACATTGTGCATCTCATAAGTAAAGGCATCACATCCAGGTCTAAGGATATTATAACTCCACTGTACTCGACCCTCATCAAACCATTAACAGAGTACAATGCTCCCTTCTGCATGTACCTCACCAGACACCTGCAGTAGTTGGAGAGACCATGGAGGTTTCTCACCAAGAAAATTCAGGGCCTCCAAACCATGATTTATGTGGAGAGAATGAAAGCCCTGTCACTGTACTCTGTATTGTATGCTGCTGATAAATGACTTGTGTCTGGCTTACAGGGCAGTGTCTGACCCTACATTGATGGAAATGCTGCACATCTGCTAGTCAAATGGCACAAAAGTCACTCGCTCAAGGAATCTTAACTAGCCTGTGACATTAACAGAACATGTTGGAGAGACAGATATATCTCCCAGAGATTCCCTCGACTGTTGAATAAACTTCCAATTCACATGAAGCAGAGCTCATCACTGAACCTATTCAAGCGCAACCTGGACAAATGGATGTGAGACCACAAATTCACCAAGGGGTGGCACTCATGTCCCTCCTGGACAGAGGTAGTCAGTGTTTACCATAGACTCTCTCTGCAAATTATGTCTATTTAACCAAAGACAATTGAGGCAACTTGAGATTAACATGTCTAGGCTTGTTAGGGCTCTAGCGGCGCTAGCCTCATAACCTTCTATAAACCTATGATTAAGATGCTTTTCATTGTCACATGAAAAACAGGTACAGTGCTTGTGCACAGGCAAACTAGGCCAATGGACACTGAGAGAGAACAGCATGTGTTCCGAGTCTTCAGAGATCATGCTTCTCAGAATCTCTGGGAAAGTGTATGCTAGGCTTCTAGAAAGGAGATTACGTCTGGTAGCTGATACTGTTGTTTAAGAACAATATGTGTGTGTGTGTGTGTGTGTGTGCATGTGTGTGTGTGTGTGTGTGTGTGTGTGTGTGTGTGCATATATATATATATATATATATATATATATATATATATAGATATATATATATAGATATAGATATATAGATATATAGATATATAGATATATAGATATATAGATATAGATATAGATATAGATATAGATATAGATATATAGATATAGATATAGATATAGATATCCCATCCTGGCTACTGAAAAGAGACTCACCACATCTGGGCTATTGAAAAGAGAATCAATACATTTTTATTGAACTGATAGTGGAAATATCATGGGAGTTTGCCCTTATGGTCTGCCTTTGCATAACGGAGCTATAGAACACAAACTGTGTGCCCCAGAATGCCTTATGGAAGGTGTCGCTCCATGCCATTAATCTTCTGTATCTGTGGAGTCTGAGTTATAGTCATATTTTTGCTTAAGATGAATACTTGGTGAGAAGAGGACTCTGCCAAGTATATGTCTTGAATCCCCTCTTGTTCATGATTGTCATGGGAAAAATTCAAGGTAAGGTCAAAGGTTGGAGAGAATCCAGACTGGTGATATAACATCCTTTTTCATAGGTTCATAGGTTCATAGGTTGGTACTAGGCTATCAGCCCTAGGGCCTATACAAGCCTAGCCATAACAATTCCCTGGCTATTTCTTCCCACATTATTTACTTTCCTGGAGGTGGTATATTGTTTGGAGATGCTATATTGTTTATCTCGTGTTCATGATTTCTGTCTGTACTGGAGTGGTTGGTGCCAAGCATCAGCATTCCTATTTGTTGAGTGACTATATATTTGGGACATGGGGTGTGGAGTGCAGGAGGTTGTTTTTTAGTTTGTAGTAAAGCACTGAAGAATTTTTTTCTTTTTTAAACTTTTTGTGGGCAAAGTGTTTGCATCTGTTATGCTATTAATCCAAGGGAGAATACTGTTAAAGCAGTAAACATACAACTTTTGCATAATGGTATGAATTTCTAGGGGTGTAAAAAGTTTGTGAAGCAATGCATACTGAAAGTTATTGCATGGGAAGTTTGAGGAGGCCAAGGAGACTGACTACCAGGTGACCTCAAAGAGATTCTGACAAACTATCTGTCTGTTCAGGAGAGACAGGCACAATTACACTTAGACTGTGGACAGCAAGTATGGCAAAGTGCCGATGCCTTGGAGAGAAAGCATTCCAAAGGACTCATTTACCTGCCAGTATGTTTTCATGTCAGAAGTTAATTTCCCTGCAGCTAAGGTCAGTGCAATTCTCAGTGACCGGTACAGTAATAAGTAAAAGTGACATCTAACGAAAGATGGTAAAGGCAGTAGCCAGAATGTGGTAACATAGCTGTAGTGCATCTTCAGTCTTACATGGACAATAGGGACAACATGCCTAGACTAGCAGATTGAAGACTGGAATGGTGGTCTACAAGCTTAACGAATGGATAAAAGGTTCTGTTTGGCTATAGGAGGAACATAATCCTCAAGCTGCATGGAAAAGCATATGACATGTTAGAGAGGTGAATCTGTCCCACAGCTACACCTTGAATTTTATAATGAACAACATGAATTCAGTCCTTGCTCAAAATCAATGGGTTTGTTCTTTAGCCTTGTACAATCAATGGTGCTGGAACCACAGGGCGGTGAGAGGAAAGCACCCACTCCACACTTTTCATAGTCTCAAGGACTATGTTCTTGACTTGTCAGCTGAAAAAAAAAACTTACTCAACTAAAGTAACAGCAGAAAATAAAGAAATGAGCAAGATTTCAATAAATCAAGCATGTTTTTCATTTTCTGCTGTAGTGATTGAATCTATGTTTTGTGATCTAGCAGATAAACAAACAAAATAAAGGAAATGTACCATTGGTCATAACTGCATCTGCAACTTACTGATTCTTATTTTCTGCTAAATACAGATATAGTGCAGGCACTATGACTGGTTGCAAAAGAAAAAAAAATCTGTTGCTTTGCTTTACCATGTTAAAGCTAACATTTCTACTTGGAGAAAGCATGTATCTCAACTGCCCATGATTTCTCCAGGACATCCCTGATTTTTCTTCATATTTTCCCAAACGATCCCTTGTAATATTTGTCATTTTCTGGTGAGTTCACAAAGGTCACAGTCAGTCAGTAATGACAGTCAGAGTTTCATACTTCTTATTGTTCAAAAATGCATTTTAAAATTGAAACCACTGGTGTCAGAAGACATGCAATCTTCAAAACAGGGTTTACTTTTGTGTGTTTGTTTTTTGTGCGCTTATGTGTGCATGTGAGTGCACGTGAACAAGACTGTAAATGGGCATGGGTGCGATTGCCCGCAAGTGAGTGTGTGTGTGTGTGTGTGTGTGTGTGTGTGTGTGTGTGTGTGTGTGTGTGTGTGTGTGTGTGTGTGAGTGTGTGTGGGTGTGTGTTTGAGTATCCTTGACTTTTTCTCATATTTCTGTCCTGGCCCTCATCATTTTTTTTTTATTTTCCATTAAAAAGGATTTCAGAAAAGCTAATAGTGCTAGACAAAAGTTTCATAATTATTATTGTTCAAAAAATGCATATTGATACAAAATATGATGGTCTATTAACTTTTTAAGTGAATTAGAGAAATATTTAAAATTGTTTCTGATGTTATCCCCCATTATTTTTTGCTATGTCCAGAATTCTTTAGGAAATAAGGTGAGGACTATACAGGGAACAATACCTTTCAACTGTAGCTGATTTTGCAAAACATCTATAACTTTTGCCTCTGAAAGCAATGAAACGGATGACTAGTGTGCACATGGATATTCTCAATAATTCATAGAATATACAAAACAGAGTTAGTTCTTGTCAAAATCCACCCTCATACGGTACCTTCAGCCTCCAGGAGCAGCAAACAAGTCAAGACAGGGATGAATTTATGGATGTCCATCTAATTGTCAAGATTTGCCTTAGTGCAAGCAAGAGTATCACATTGCTTCTTATTTAGCATATGCCAGACATAGGGTAAGCTAAATTTATCTGTCCAGCATGTTTTATTTGTCTGTTTGTTGATGGAGAGTCAAATCTTTAGTTTTAGTGTTTATGGAAACATTTGTTTTGTCGAGGTGTAGAAGAGCATGGACAGTTGAGTCATTAATAACACAGAATAGTAAATATAAATCACCACACAGCAGTTATACGAGGCAAGAGTATTGGGATAGAGTTTCAGTCCTGTCTTTGTAAATGAGGATCTAGAGACTATTGATTGTTTTAGTTAGGAACCTCTGGGATCTTTTTAACTGTGTCATGTATTTGGATGGATGCATACAAAAAGCGGCATTATATTCTTTAACTGCTCTGATTACGGTAGTGTATAGAGGAAAGATAACTTCTTTTGATGTGGATGGGATACCTTTACTTTTTAAATTTTCTAGACAGAATGATTTCCTAACTACTGTTGCTGTGTGATTATTAAAAGACAAGGAGCTGTCTATAAGGCTGTTGAGATCTCTGATGACAATATAATTCTGGAGTGAGATCCATTTGTTTACCAAAGGTGACAGTGCTACACTTTTTCACATTTATCTTAAATCCATTATATAATACATCATTGATAAGTATGGCCCTGGCTAGTGTGAGCTGCTGAGTGAATGAAAACACTTAGCTTGCATTGACAAATTTAATAAGCGACATATACTGGTTAGTGGGTGGGAGGACCAACAAGTAGGTAGTGAACAGAAGGGATCCCACTACTGAGCAGCCCTGACAAATGCCTACCTTTTTTTCAATTCTAAGGTGGCAGCTGCTACTTTAACTACTTGGGTTCCATCTATCAGCCAGTTTATCTTTCTCACAACATAAGAGTCTGTATTTTAGGCATTAAAGTTTATTTAAAATACCAGCATGGGGAACAGTGACAAAGGTCTTGGCTAGATCCAGGTATGTTGTATGAACTATATGGCTGCTATTTACAGCTTCAGTGGCTTTCTTGAAAAGTTTATTAAATTAAATAAACATGATCTCCTTTGGACAAAACTATATTGTGCGTTTAGAGCATTATTTTTATATTGGTGCTTATGAAATCAGATATAAATTAATACATTGCATGACATTGCAAATTGCACTTATTAGGCAGATGGGTCTATAGTTCCTGGGATCTGAGGTGGGGCCCCTTGTGGCGGGTCATAATAACAGGCATTTTCAATGACTACAGAGCATATTCTGTAGCTATACTTAAGATGAACAGTTTTAGGCATTAAATAAGGATTTATGATTATGTTTGACGAAGGATACTAATTTTAATTTGTTCCACTATGATATTCCTTATTGTAACTTTCAGATTTTTGATAATTTTTTTTGAGAAAATCTTTAATGTGGCCTTAATTAGCTTTTTTTTTCTTTTATTATTTAGCTTATTAATGTTGCATTCCACCAACATGGTTTATTTTTATGTTTACCAGTATATTCGGTGATGATTGCAGCATCAGTAACAGCTTGGTCTATATGATTTCATTGACTGGAGTCAAATTCATTGGCATAAGTGACAACTGAGATTACAGGAGGGCCGGACAATCTGCATTTAAATTTTAACACCAGATCATATAGTTTTAATAGATTTGTCTTTTTAATGCCCATGAATTTAGAGGTGCTCATTGTGGTGGGTTTAGCTGCATATTACTGTAGCGTGGATTGAGTTTAAGGGTATAATGTATGTAATGGCCTAGCTGTGCTGGAGTGCAAAGGAAGAATGTTACTTTATTGACTACCTTCCATGTTGTGGCACAGAGGCTTGTTAGTGCTACATATTGATATTTGTGTGACTGGATCTGTGGGACTAGCTACCATGATGTAGCACAGAGGCTTGGTGCTGAACACAGGTACTAGTGTTGTTGGGGCTCTGGGACTGGCTGCTGAGATTTGACACAGACACTTGATACTGACTGCCAGCACTGGTGTCAACAGACATCTCTGAGACTGGCTACTATGATATGGCATAGAGGCTTGCCAAAGACCCACCATGTAAGTGAAGTCTTCTGGCTGTTTTATAGAGATTTTTTGTTTGCATTATTATAATCAAACACCAGTCTATGTGATGTGGCCAAAAGCGATAATGTACTGCAATGCCAACTCATGGCCTATATATTTTAAGAGGATGGATTAAAACTAATGAGGATGAAAGCACTAAATAAATTTGCATGTGCCTGTTTGGATACTGGTTTCCATGATTTTCTTCTTTTTGGCTACCTGTGATTTTTTTGTGTTGTATGGGGGTGGCATATGACTGTAACAGTGTGATTCACTGCTTTGGCATAACCTATTCTTTTTACCAGAGAGGTGCAACATGGCTCCACTTTATACAATTTTACAATTCTGGCTACACACTTACCTACATATATACATACATACAAATATTTCAAGTACAGGCATTAATGCCTTTCTAGCCTGCCAATATACCAAAACACTTGTTCCCATAATAAGTGTCCTGGCTGTTTCTAAAATTATCTAAACAAGTACTTGCTTTAAAGTAATTTGGTAGCCTGTTCCATCCATCAGCTGCCCTCTCAGAGAACTAATTAGTACACTTCTCATTCCTATAGAGTCTTCTACATAGGTTGTCTGATGATTCTCTGATACTTTTTGATAACCCCAAACATTCCCAGAGGTAGTTGTCTCTAAATGCCCTATGTACACCTGAAATAGTTCTCCTCTTAGATATCTCTAAGAAACACTGTACAAGTTCAGATATTTTAGTATTTCATAACTTAAATTTTCACATCCATGGATGCCCTTGGTATATTTCTGCTGTACTCTTTCCAGTTTACTCATGCTTGTTTTCTTATAAGGTTTCCATGTTATTATTCTATACTCAAGATTGGGTCTAATGTTGCTAACAAACAATGACTTCATAATTTCTGATTTCCTAGACTTTATAAATCTTTTTATACAACCTATAGTTCTATAACTATCATTAACCAATTCATTGACACAATTAGAAAAACTCAGAGCTAGATCTACCCACATACCCAGGTCCTTAAATGAATCTACCATTTCAAACACTGTGTGCTTTACTAAATTTTAACTTTCAGTTTATGTCTCCCATATCTCATATGCTTAGTTTTTGATGTATTTATCAGCATATTATTCTCCTGTGCCCAAATGGTCAATTTAGTAAAGTTCTTTTGCAGACATACCTTATCAGTAACACATGTAATCTGTTTACAAAATTTCAGGTCATCTCCATATAGACTGTAGAGCACCTCAGATGAAAAAGGTTAGGTCTGAAAGATCTAATCTAAAGAAGTAAGGGCCTAGGATAGAGCCCTGTGAGACACCCTGACTGTAACTAAAAATTTCACCTGTCCAATTACTGTATGATATGTGCTGTGTCCTATTTGTAAGCCATGCAGCTATCCATCTTATCAAAAGTACATTGATGTATAGTTGTTCTAATTTATTGATCAGTGTTTTGTGTGTGACCCTGTGAAATGCTAAAGTTAAATGTATATAAATTAGATCACAGCACAATTTTTCATTCATAGCTGTTATTATATTGTTATAGACCATCATGTTACAGGTGGTAACAGATCTATTTTCGACATATGCATGCTGATATATGGTTTCAAGTCCCAACCTATCCAGTTCTGACAATAACTTATCCAATATTACCTTCTCAATTATTTTTCCACAACATGAAAGTAGACTTAAGGGTCTATATGATTCTGGGTTTGTCCTACTCCCCTTCCCCTTAAAGACAGGTTTAATAAGCACATGTCTCCAGTCTTGCGGAACCTCCCTATATTTATATGTCCTAGTAAATAATAAATATAATGCTACTGCAAGTTCTTGCTGATGTTTTCTCAGGTCATTATTACTGATTCTGCCACCTCACTATGCTTTGTTTGGATCCAGTTTGTGCAGTTCTTTTTCAATATAATCAAATTTGATTTCAGTATCTGAGGTTACTTGGATGTCACTAGGATGACTTATCACCCCCTTTGTGGAGTCAAATGGTTTTGCATAAGATTTTGTAAATATATCTATAATCTGCTGTGTCTGAGAATAAATTTTAGAATCTGCACATAGTTTAGCAATTTGTATGTCTTTACTCCTTCCACATTTTATGTATCTATAAAAAGGTTTCCTATTATGCTCAATATCTATATAAATTTACTTCAAAATTTTCTTAATCTTGTCTCACAGTATGCTTAATTTGTTTGTCCAGCTTGTTTATTTCAGTTTTCAAAGTTGTATTTCAACATCTCTCCCTTTCCTATATTTTGCCTCTCACCTTAATCGGGTATCTTGTTCTTATGGAAATATATCCCCCAATGTTGTATCCCTAGATCCTGATGTTAAACATTTTTTTTTTTTTTGCACTCATACAATTTCTCTTTCAAAACTTTCCACATTCCATCTGCAATGTTTCCACTGAACATGTCACTCCAGCTAGTATTACATAGTGACTGTTTTGCTTCCATACAATCTGTAATTAACCTTCTGTGCATTGGCTTAGATTTTGGTTTGACAGAATTATCTAGCAACAAATTAACCTTTATAACCCTATGATCACTGCACATCAATGGTGGTAAAACTTGACTTGAAATAACAGTAACTTCTTTAGGAACACAAACAATGTCTTGTATGTTCCGTTCCCTGGTAGTTTGTTTTTTACAGTCTGAGGCAATTGTTCATGAACATGCGTTGTGAATAGTTTCCTTACTAATGTTGTTGAATCAATATTATTCCAATCTATTTCTGGTAAATTTAAGTTCCGGGATAATATTATTCTTCCCTCCTGTGTTTCATGCAAAAAATATATGAATTCTTCTAGGTCATCAGCACTTGTCTTTGGTGGTCTATATACTCCAACAATTGTTATATGTTCCAGGGTTGTCTTTATTGTCACAGTTACACAGTCTACAGTATTGGTGTTATCATTGAACATGTAATAATTACAGTTCTCATAGCTATCTTTAATCCCTATCATAACACCTCCACCTGATTTTATTTGTTAGAATGTCTGTTACAGTAAAAACATTTATACCCTGACAGAGCTGGTTTCCAGTCATTGTTTAAACATGTTTCACAAACAATAACAACATCAGTCTTGTGAAAATATAGCAAATTTTCCAATTAAAAAAACTTTATTATTAATGCTCCTAGCATTAACAACCAGCAGTGATGTATCAAATGTTGCCATCTGTAAACTGTTAAATTTTCAACCTGGTAAAAAAAAAAAACTGCCTATTGTATTTCAAATATTGTAAAATATCCGCTGCAAAAATTATTTTCCCTGATCTTGATAAATGCATGCCATCCTGTCTGAACATGTGTGCCCAAATCTAGGCTTGGATGCTCTACACATTTCCATTTTTTAAAACGGGACATTTTTTCCATGGAGGTATTTACCCAAAAAATATTTTCATTCACAGTGACCTGACTATCCTTTCTCTATATGATTTGTGAAAAATACGTCCTAACACCAGTACAAGCTATACTATCAAAGAGCGCTGTATGTTCACTACTAACAATCAGAGAGTCCTTGCAGATGAGATCATTTGTACCAACATGAATAAAAACAGAGCCATACTTCCTTACATTAAGGCTTTCCAAGGCTTGTCTCATATCTTCTATTTTTGCTCCTGGCAAGTATAACACAATTCGATGTTCCTTACCTTTTCTGCAAATGTAAATATTAGTTCCTCTAAAACTTGAATCTCCAATTACAAGAATATCTCTTCTGACCAGAGCTATAGAATCTTCAGCTACAACAATACCTGCTCTATCAATTGTTACAAAGGAATGATCTTCATCACCATTAGTCTTATTAATCCCACTGTTTTCATTGCATATTAAATTTGTAAGCATACAATTCTCATCCAGCTGGCTTTGTACATCTATATCTTGAATCATGTAGTCAACTTCTGTCTTTCTGTTTTTCTTACAGAAATGTTCTTCAAGCCTTCCACTTTCAGTTTTGATTTCTTCCTTTTCACCTTCCCCTTGCCTCTTTTTTCCACCTTCATATTTGGAAACATTATGCCTTTTTCTTTAGACTGAAGATTTTCTGATAGAAAAAAATGTTTTCATTCCCTGTAACCTGTGCAGATAACAAAGCCCTTTTTAGTACATATTCTATTTACTTTACAGACCTTTATCAGTTTCTTTTTCTTCCTTATTTGTTGTGAACGTCTTCTGTTCTTTCTTTTTTTTCCTTCGAAGTGCTCTGAACCTCAGATTGTTGAATACTTGCATCCAGAATTCCAAAGTTGTCAGGGCAACGTCTTGTTTCATAGGGGTTGAATGATCATTACAGACAATAGACACATCATTTCCTACATGTGGTCTACTTGCTCTTTGCCTAACATTATTTATCTCACCAGTCCAATCATTAATATATGTAACAACGGTTCTCCAATCCATGTCAGTTGCAGAAATGGTTGATCTTTGAATTTTTACCTTGTCCCTTGTAAAAATTTTTGATTTTTTTGGTAAGTCGCAGAACATTACAATCAGTCATTCAGTAACTCCAGTCTTCACTACTTTTGATCTGATTTGTATGTAGTATAACTGTATAAGCATTGTATGTTTTGCACTTTATTCTGATGAAGTTTCAGTTTGGGAGTGAAAAATGCTTAAAAGGTGCATTTAAGTTTTTTTATTTGTTTTGTGTCCAGTTGTTTAACATGTATGTTTCATTGGTTTTACAGCTGGAAGTCGTCTTGAAAGTGTTTTTGTTTATTTTTCTGTAAAATAAATGCCAAATGGTAGTGGGCTCAGCAGTGATTCCTGTGGTACCCTACTAGCTACAGTTTTACATTCAGAGAAGTTGCCATCAGTTTTCAAAAACTGGGATCTATTTATAGCCAATTTGTAATGCAACGGACAATGGGTTTTGTGTTAAGGCTGTATAATGTTTCAGCAATAACTGTATCGGGATAGTGTCAATAGCCTTGGCCAGTTCAAGATAAGCAGCATGAACTGAATGACCATTGTCCACAGCCTCTGGTCCTTTTAAAAAAAAAAAACTTACTAGGTTCAGAAGACAGGACTTGACCGTCACAAAACTGAATGGACTGAGATATAGATTAGGTAAGTTGCCTATGTCTGTATAAATGAGTTTTGCTATGATATGTTCCATGGATTTGCATACAAGAATGGTGAGGCTGATGGACTATAATCACTTGGGTCCATAACAGATGCTCAGTTTTCAACCTCTGTACAGATAGCAGACATCACTTTTGATGGCAGCCATAAATGTAGCCTGTTACCTGTCTGGTTCAAAGATATAGTACATGTAAACTCCTTATATTTAGAAATTGCTTCCTCCAACTGTCCACTAGCCCAAGCACATTCATATTGATATTTGATTTGGATATCATCTTACTGAGGAGCTTGCACTCTCCATCCCACATATTACATAGTAAATCTAAAATCAGGCTAAAGTTCCCTCACAAAAAATGTGCTTGACCTAAGGCTTTGACAAACTCATAAACTCATAATCTCACACTTCTAACCAAGTTATTCCCATTCAGATTTGGGTATTTGGTTGCTATTAATAAACCAAGGCTAGGGTAAGCCATGATTTTAATCACTAATAGCTTCCCTGTTTTATCTGTATAATAAAATGCCACATGCCACATATATCTCTGTGAATTAAAACTGAAACAATATTCTTAGAGGCGCTCATACACAATACCATGCTTATACAGCTCATGTCCTATGCAACTTTTTGTCTTCCTGTGTTTCTGGCTTTGCTCCATGTTGAGGATCAATCTGGTTAAGTAACTTAACAGCATTGGTTGCTTCAGCAACACATATTATCTCTTACACAGTGAAGATAACTGTATTACTATAAAACAAATAATACATGCAAAGAAAGAATAAAATAAGAGCAATAGTATCCTAAATGCTCAATTGGGCAGCCACGGTGGTGCAGTGGTTAGAGTCGCCACCTCACAGCAAGAGGCTCTCCAGTTCGATCCTCGGCTGGGTTGCCTTCTGTGCGGAGTCTGCATGTCCTCCCTGTGGTCACGTGGGTTTCCTCCAGGTGCTCCGGTTTCCACCCACATCCCAAAAACATGCTGTAGGTGGATTGGATACTCTATATTGACCCTAGGTGTGAGTGTGTGCATGTGTGTGCCTTCTGTGGAAGGTTGGTTGCCGGACTGGCAACTTGACACTGTAAAACTCCACTGCCAATCATGTGCGGACAGGTGATCTGCTGTGGTGACCCCTAACTGGGAAAAGCCGAAAGAAGAAGTAGTATACTAAATGCTCAATAACCAGGTATAAAATTCATTCCACTAATCCCCTCAGTCTGGGTCTATGGATCTACATGCAGTGTCTTGGGTAGTTGTACAAAAAGCAGTGTACCTTAACTGTAAGTGAGCATTTCTGCAACCTTTTACACCCATTTTTTGCTCCACGGCTGCAGACCTCAGCACATATATTTATTTACTTCCATGGCATAAAACCAGCCTTCCATCCTGCCTACATCTGAAAGTCTCCCAAAAATAAGTTTTTTTTTTTTTGCCTGTGCAGTTTATAAATGCACAATGAAATGGTACACAATGGTGCATTGTTTCACAGCTCATACATCTCTTCAACTGCCATTAGCATGCACCCATTCTAAGAAAGAATTCAGTGGTCCCCCCTTCCAAAGCACTAGCAACTAGCAACACTTCCCGGATTACTTTTCCTGAAGTGCTTCTCCGAGTCATGCACTTAGCACTGTGGTCTCCTACAATACTTGTAAACCTCCTGTGCCACAGGGTTGACAATGTGTCATCTCCCATGTTATCCCAGTCATTTCCTGAGTTTGCTTGTGGCTCATCAACAGCACAGTTTTTTCTTCATACTTGTTCCAGTCTTTTTTAAACTGAAGAAGAATCTTACAAATTCCTCTGAATTATCATAAAGAAGTGGCCTAGTGCTTCTCTTGTTTTGTCCATTTCCACACCCCGTGGCACTGCTGATTTACTGAGGGTTGGTACTGCTATTGTGCATCCAGTAAGTAATCAGCTGGTGTACTTCTACTCAAACACAGAGCGACTTTAATTTTTCCACAAACAAACTGCAGATCACATAGTTATTTTTCCACCTGTAACAAGCAAAGGGCAGTTAAATAAGCACTAATTTAATGAGTCAGACTGGTCACAATGGACAACAGCCTTGATCATGTTGTGGCTAACCCTGTAGGTGATAAGTACTCAATGGACAAAGATTCATCTCACTGATATGAAAGTGAGTAAATGCGCATAGAAAATCATTGGCCATTTTTGGCTAATTTCTATCTCTTTCATTTCCCTGCTATAAAACCCGCATTTGTAAGGTTTTGTGCTAGTATACAGCTCAGCAAGCTCCTGCCTGGTGCCCTGCAGAGTTCTACAGCAGCAGAGAGACAAAAGAGAGACTTTGGAGTGATTAAGTATAATTTTTCTGCATTTTCTTGCTGCCTTTAGCTAATTCCCCCTAAAATGCAGATTTTCTAGAGTTTCTGTGATTTAAAAAGCTTGTTTCAGCTATTGTACTTATTTTACTGCCTGCACTTTAACAAAGTCATTTCTGTGTTTAAATTACCTGTTTAACTGTTGTAGGCTACACACTCAAGTGTGATAGCCATTTCTGTGCATTTAAAGTGTTTTTTTGATTGTATCTGCTTTATTTTCTGAAAAAAAAAAAAAAAAAAAAATCTATGCTTGTTTTCCCACCTTTCTAAGCTAGTTTAGTCCAGTTTTCAGGTTAGTGCTGAATTCAGGGCTGTGTTACAAGTTTCTGTGTTTGCCCATACCTTACTTAGATAGAAGGAAGTTTCTCTGTTCACTGTGAGAGAGGGAGCTTTGAGCAGCCTATCTGTCCTTGTAGGATTGGTTTCAGCCCAGAAATTAATAGTTTATTGGCCATTTTGGGCTAATTTCTCTTTCATTTTCCTGCTATAAAACCCGCATTTGCAAAGTTTTTGTGCTAGTATATAGCTCAGCAAGCTCCTGCCTGGTGCCTTGCAGAGTTCTACAGCAGCAGAGAGACAAAAGAGATACTTTGGAGTGATTAAGTATCATTTTTCTGCATTTTCTTGCTGCCTTTAGCTAATCCCCCCTAAAATGCAGATTTTCTAGAGTTTCTGTGATTTAAAAAGCTTGTTTCAGCTACATATTGTACTTATTTTACTGCCTGCACTTTAACAAAGTCGTTTTTGTGTTTAAATTACCTGTTTAACTGTTGTAGTCTACACACTTGTGTGATAGCCATTTCTGTGCATTTAAAGTGTTTTTTTGATTGTATCTGCTTTATTTTCTGAAAACAAAACAAAAAAACAAAATCTATGCTTGTTTTCCCACCTTTCTAAGCTAGTTTAGTCCAGTTTTCAGGTTAGTGCTGAATTCAGGGCTGTGTTACAAGTTTTTGTGTTTGCCCATTCCTTACTTGGATAGAAGGAAGTTTTTCTGTTCACTGTGAGAGAGGGAGCTTTGAGCAGCCTATCTGTCCACGGAGGAGTGGTTTCAGCCCAGTAATTAGTAGTTTATTGGCCATTTTGGGCTAATTTTTCTCTCTTTCATTTCCCTGCTATAAAACCCATATTTGCGTGGTTTTGCATGCTGGGCAGTGCCGGTTAGCTAGGGTATAACTATTCCCAGCTCCACAAAGTCTACTCTTCAGTATTTGCCTTGGAACTAGGCAAACTTTCAACTTAAGCACTCAAATCATTCACTTCTCATCCTTGCACTTGCCCAAAACTCATAGCAAGCACTAATAAACCTTAGCACTAGACCCCCTTATACTGTAGAGAAGGACAAGGCTCTCTATTTGACTTTACCAGCCAATCAGTAAAACAGTTCACTGTACTTATCCAGGCATGTCCAAAGGGCAGTTTCAGGTGTACTCTGCAGTCCAACTGGTGAATCTGGGCATTTTGAGGCAATTTTGCAATTGCCACATGTACACAGACAACCCTCTCCTCCTTCCACCAAACACTAATACATGCGAGAGATGCAATTATACAGCCAAACTGGAGGCTAAGCTCTCTCAACCCAAGATTGGACCAGGCAGTCAAGAGGAGGAGGGAATTACTTGCATCACACCACCAGTCTCACATAGACCTATGAAACCAGCACTGGCAAAAAACACACATAAATACACAAAAACATACTCTGAGGCTCTAAATAAAAATCTGCAAAAGCAACAGAGACCTCCAAAGCAGACATCCAAGCAACCTCCACCCCTCAACACAAACCATGAAACACATACTTCACAAAACCAGTGTGCCACACAATCACAGCCCTTAAGGCAAAATAACATACCCAACAAACTAGTAATAGGTGACTCTATAGTCAGGCACACTGACGTCCCACTCACTAGGCTGAACAAGGAGAAGGTTACTGTTAGTTGCCTGTCAGGTGCCAGGATCCGCCACATAACACAAGCACTCAGGTCACTCCAGAACAAGTACAAATATGACTCTGTCATTGTCCATGTTGGTGTGAATGACCTGAGCCGTACCTCCCTGGACAACATGAAAAAAGACATGGAGGAGCTCTCTGATCACATAGCCCAGGCTGGTATGACCCTGACCCTGAGTAGCATCCTGCCCTCACCAAGAATGATACCACAGTATAGAGAAAAAATTATCAATTTCAACAATTGGCTAAGCTTCTGGTGTCATTCAAAGGGGATCCATTGTCTGTCAGCCTGGGATGACATGCTCAAAAAGCCATGCTGCTTTGATAGAGACCGCTTGTACCTGTCACCCTTACACCCTTAGGCTTTTGAATACTGGCCAAGGCTCTTGCCACCCCCAAAGTGCCTTTTTTAGGCAAGGCTCAAAAGACAAACCCACCACCGTAAATAGCACAAGTAACAAAAAACTGAGGGTAATGCTGCTCAATGCCAGATGTCTAAACGTTAAAATGCACGCACTCGAGGCACTCCTCAGTATGGAGAAAATCGATATATGTGCAGCAACAGAAACCTGGTTTATGGCTCCAGAGAGGACCCCAGCACTACCAGGCTACAACTCATACCATACATTTCGGCCACAAAATGCGGACCGAAATACAAAAGGCGGGGGAGTATCGATATTCATCAAGGATACCCACACCTCCAGGTTAGTGGCACAGCACGATGTTTCAGAAATCATCCACATGCAACTAACAATGGGAAAAATTGCTATTCAAATTATAGCTTGCTACAGATCACCCACCATGTCCCAGGACCCCCTCTCCGCATTCCTGGAAACACTGGGAAACATAAAGGTCCTACCAAACACCCTGATATTGGGTGATTTCAATTATCCAAACAGTAACTGGGATAACTACTCAAGTATGAACTCCCTGGCCCAAAATTTCCTAGAATTTATAAACTCAAACACCCTGGATCAACTGATTAACACCCCCACAGAGGTGACAACATATTGGACCTGGTCATCACCAACATGGGCGACCGTTGTTCCACACCAGAGGTCAACCCCTCGCTGGTTAGATCTGACCATAAACTAATCACTCTGGATACCACATTCCGCCACCACCCCTGGTCAAAGAAACCACCGTGAAAAACTTTTCAAAAGCAAACTTCACGTTACTTAAGACCGAGGTGGGAAGTTTCAAAGCCCCCATGCTAAAGGATAATGCTGTACAAGCTGCAAAATCCTTTACTAATGCACTCTACAGGCACCTACAAGAATGCATGGATTGTGCTATCCCAAACAAAACCAAGACTCACTCCTCCAAGAAAAGGAAACCAGTCTGGTGGACCCCTGCCATAAACAAGCTATACAATAGAAGGAGGAAACTAGTGCAGAAAAGAGTAAAATCCCAAGAAGGGAAGACATCCCTGGTCAGTATCAGCAAGAAACTACGTTCCCTCATAAAATCATCCAAGGCTACCTTTGAAAGAAAAATTGCCAAGGACTCCAAAGATAACCACAAGGCATTCTTTAGCTATGTCAAGAATCTAAGTGGCAATTCTCAGATCTGCTCAGAGTTAGTGCAGAATGGCACAAAATACATTGAACTGACCGATATAGCCAACATCCTGGCAGACAGGTTCAGTGCAAACTTTACCCCCCTCTCACCCCCAAATGGGCCCATAACTATACCAGAAGAATGCAGTGCCCCTGAAATCACAGACACTCAGGTTAAAACAGCCCTTTCTAAAGCCAAAAACACAGCATCAATGGGACCAGACGGTGTCCCAGGCTGCGTCCTACATGAGCTCAAAGATGAACTAACCCCTCACCTAAACACACTGTTTAAACTCAGCCTCTCCACAGGTTATGTGCCCACAGAGTGGCACATGGCAACGGTTATTGTGCTCCACAAAGGTGGAGCCACAATGGACCCTGGGAACTATCGCCCTATAAGCCTGACTAGCTTGGTCTGCAAAGCTATGGAGCACATCATCATGGATCTCATTAACAGAGACATTGGAAACCTCCAAACACTGGACCCAACCCAGTTCTGCTTTGTTAAGGGCAGATCATGCCACCTAAACCTGGTGGACTTCTTTGAGACAGTTACCAAGGCTATAGACGAGGGAAAGGTGGTCCGCATAGCCTACCCAGACCTCGCAAAGGCCTTCAACACTATTCCCCACTCAGGTATTATAGACAAGCTCACCAGCCTGAACATAAACCCCTACATCATGAGATGGGTTGCCAACTGGCTCATGGACAGAACCCACATGGTAAGAGTTGCAGGAGCTAGGTCTGACTCTAAACCTGTTACATGTGGCATTCCCCAGGGCTCAGTCCTAGGACCCCTCCTGTTCGGCATATACTTCTCAGAGGTACAGGCAAGCACAGGAGGACTATGGCTCACCAGGTTCGCAGACAACTGCAAACTAGGGGCTATAATTGACTCTTCGGCTGACACAGACATCCTCCAAAAGGGTCTCACTGAAACAGATACCTGGTGTCAAAACCATGGTCTCAAGCTAAATGCCAAACAGTGCAGAGTCATCCCCTTTGGAAAAAACAAAGTACCCACAAACTACCACATAGGTGGTAGCACCCTAAATATGGAAGACGTAATAAGGGAGCTGGGGACCCAAGTAGATAGTAACCTCTCCTTTGATAATCACATTGCCAAAGTGGTTAGAAAATCCTTCTATGTGGCCCACCTAATCTCAAAAGGGTTTTCATCCAGATCGAAAGAGGTCATTGGGCCCCTCTACGCATCACTCATCAGACCCATCATAGAGTACAATGCCCCATTTGGGATGTACCTTACAAGACACCTACAACAACTGGAAAGACCACAGAGGTTCCTCATCAAGAGGATCACTGGCCTCAAGCAGATGCCCTATGCAGCTCGACTGAAGAAACTCCAGCTGTACTCGGTTGCATACCGCCTACTGAGAGGTGATCTCTGCCTGACATACAAGGCCATGTCCAACCCAGAATTGATGGACATGCTCCACCTAAAGAAAACCATATCCCCTTGAGCCACACGCTCCAGGGATCTAAACCTCACCACAACAATAAATAGGACGTACTGGAGGGATAGATTCCTGTTCCAGAGACTTCCCATGCTCTGGAACAAGATTCCAATCTACATTAGGCAGAGCTCCTCGCTAACCCTCTTCAAGAGAGACGTTGATGAGTGGATGGGAAACAGAAAGTTTACCCCAGGGATCACTTCAATGGCTCTGCTGGACAGAGGCACAGGGAACTAATCTAAGGGGGCGGCAAAAGCCAACACATTCCGGCTAGGCTTATAAATGCCTTTGGGCAGATAGCCTAGTACCTACCTATGAACCTATGAACTGCTGGTGGCATTTATACACACACACACACACACACACACACACATATATATATATATATATATATATATATATATATATATATATATATATATATATATATACTAGCAATAATGTCTATGGTGAGATCTTGGTCAACTGTGGAGTCAGTAAAAGGGTGGTAGGGAGCAAATACCCTACGTAGGGGAAGAATGCTTTTACTTATTTTCATCAGGTTGTGCTCTCAATAAGTTTAAATCAAGGTATTGTTTCCTCACCCATTTAGAACTTGTTGAAATGTAGGGAAGCTCACGATGTTACCATATTGCTGACCCACTAGCACCGTCACGCTTTATACTGTTTATTTATACACAGTATACATACATAACTGCACTTACAGAGCTGTAACTATATCATGTTACTGCTGCAGGGCTATGAATGCAGCTCTGTATAAGGTCCACATGGAATTCATGAATGACAAATGAAAAATTGCATTTGGCTGAATATAAAAGCTGCAATGTACATATAAGTAAGTCTGAAATGCAATGCATCATAAAATTAAATCTGTAAATGTAGAGAACTATGCAAAGACAAGTATAATGGATAGAATTTAAAGACATTTCTTTACACCTAATTAGTGCTAATATTCATGGAAGTCACTGCGCAAACTGCTGCAGTACTAACTACAGATATAGATATAGATTTATGATACCTAAATGCTAAAAAAAGGATCAGATAAGAAAACAGAGAAAGAGCGGTGCTATGTCAGTATATGGTAGGAGAAGAACTACAGCAGTATGCCTGGCTGATGTGATGGATGTCAGAGCTAATGTATGGTAGTGCACCCATCTCCTTGCATGCCAACACATGCAATGTAGTGATACCTAGCTGCTGCTGTTGCTAGAGTCTGGCCACTGCAAGAAAGGAAGCACAGCGGCCAACAGAGAGACTAAGGGTGTGACTAACTTCATAAAAATGTGAAGGAAGTAGGGCAGATAAGAAATTAGGTAGACGGAAAACTGCAATCAGAAATTAACAAGGAAGGGTAACCATATGACATAAAAGGTGGCGGGTGGAGGAAATGTATTTAGGGGATGGGAGAAAGGGTTTATCTTTATAATGTCGATCCTGATATGGGCAACACGACTTGCACGAATACCGAAATGCAAACGTCTCCAACATCGAATTCCGAATATGCGAACGGCAAAACCTCGCCCCTTTTTGACCCATGGTAGCATGGGTGTGGAGGTGTTGCGAAGCCGGTAATGTCGAATATTTTTTGACATTTAAAATTTTTTGCGGTTTTGGTTTGTGCAAAATGCGTCGATAAAGTGGCCGTCCAACAAAGTGCAATCAACTAATTAAAGGTAAACTGGGAGAAAGAGCTTATTTTGTAATTTGTACAAAAGAAGGCAAAGTGGAGGAAGAGTCCAAAGGATGATTTTGATGGAGTATAGGAAGACTGGCAGGTAGCAGAGGCAGACAGACAGACAGATGGGGCACACAAACACAGACAGGCTGACAACAATGTTATATATGCAAAAGTTTGGGAGGACAGTGAAATCTAAAAACAATGCAACAATGGGTCCTGATAATATTTTAGGATGCCTCCTAAATAGCTTGATCTGTCAAGCTCACTAGAATCTAGAATCTGTATTCAACCACAGCCTCCAGACAGGCTTTTTTCATAGAGAATGGAGAATTGCAACTGTCATTCCTCTACACAAAGGTGGACCAGCAACAGACCCTGGGAACTACAGACACATACTTTTGACTAGTCTTATATGTAAGGCCATGGAAAGAATTATTGTGGACCTGATAAACAAAGGCATGGCATAGGAAATATTCAAACACTGGACCTTTTCCAGTTCAGTTTTGTCAAGGGCAGATCATGCCTAATAAACTTGATGGACTTCTTTGAGGAGGCCACTAAAGCCATTGATGAGGACATCAATATCCCTTGTCACCCAGAAACTGTCTGTCAAGTGCTTGCTGTAGCTCCTCCAATGGCACATATAGCCACTGTAGGCAATGGTACAATGGTGGCCCCTAACACATGCCACTATACCACTGCTGCTGTTCTTAGCATGGCTCCCAATATACATACTACAAATCGCATTGTTCAAAATGGTTAAGTGCTGACATGCAGTACCATCTTTTTTTAAGCATCAAATGTTATTGTAGGTCATTCACAACAAAAATAATATAAAACATCAAAGATATCATATGGAACAACTATCTTTACACCTGTCCTGCCATTTAATTAGAAATTAAAGTTTCTTAATTCCCACTGTAAAAAAAAAGAAATAAATACAACATAAGAATTTGTTAACTTCAAAATTATCACCTAGGAAAACAACATAGATAATAGCTGTCTTATAACCGAAGGAAAATTTCAGTAACAACTATAAAAGCCAAACCATGACCGCATTAAGTGACCCAACCAGATGATAATTGCCACTTCATACTTATTAAATTATTCTACGTGTTTGTATGCTTCATGTCTTAAGCTATTTTGGGACCTATAAAAGAGTAGATCTCTAACTAGGGGGTGCGCTCTGCTTCCACTTTTCTTTTGTAATACATTTCTTTGCAAGTAGCATAATCATGCAAATAGCTAGCTGCTATGACCTGCCTAGTGTTGGGATTATTTCCTATTAAACTTAATAAAAGCAGTTCTGAGCTGTGTTTTTACCCACTGTTGAAGATTACATCTAATTTCTCTTATATGTTTCTTAAAAATTAGTGTTTAAAACATGACCAGCATATATGCAACCAGTTCCCTAACTGATGTTCCTCACATCTCCAACTATTAGGAGAAACCCCTGGAAACAACTTAGCCAAATGTTGGGGTACAGAAAATTGTACTGACTCTGCCGGCCAAAAAAATAATAATAAAAATAAAAAGCACCTTCCTGAATTTGTTGCATATCTTGGCATAAATAAGATATTGACCCACCCCAGGATTCATGAATGAAAAATTCTGTGCAGGAACAGTGTAGCCGTTCCTGCACGGAATATGGCCACCAAGCAATCCAGCAAACAGCTGATCTGACGTGCACGAGCGTGCCTACACTATTCCTGCACGGACACCACTGCCTAATGCTATTTACCTCATTTGCTGGTGAAAACCATGCAAATGATGTGAATTACTGATTCAGCAAGCAGGCAGGTGTCCGTGCTGGAACACTGTTAGTTGCAGAAACCCACAAATACATTTCTGCAAATAACAAAATGGAGACATGACAGCTCCAAAGAAAGCATGTATTCCACTTATTAGGCATGCCAATGGCCAAATATATGGCCACTGGCATTGAAAATAGTTTAGTTTTTTAAAAATAAAAGTTTTATTTTTTTTTGGCCGATCTTGGCCATTTAAGCATAGGGCAGCGGCGCGCAAATGGGATCATGCTGAAAATAAAAAAAAAAATGTGAAAAAGCAATTTCTAGGGAAATCTGCATTTTGCCATTATAGTCAATGGCATGCAGAATGAAAACAATACCAGGGAACAGTGGTTGTCAAGGGGAAAGGTTCAGTGTGAGTGCAGTAACTATAGAGTAAAGCAGTGGGGTATGCAAATGAGGGCAATTTTGCAGAATCACAAATTTCTTCTAAGTGTCAGACTGCACCTAACCGTGTAGGTGCTCTAAGATGGATGTGTAAGCAGGAGAAATAGATGACATCAAAAGGAGGTGTGTCATGCTTGCTGTAAGCACATTGGAGCTCTGTGGCCCATGTTTGCCCTTAGCTAAGCACAGCTAAGGAAGGAGGTGTGTCTGAGGCTGCCTAGCCGTGTTTACCTTGCCTAAATGGGTATGCACGGTGTGCATCATGTCTTAAACAAAAAAGAAAAAGAAAAAAAACAGGAAATAGCAGAACTGTTTACAAGTGAACAGCGGGTATGTGCGGCACACATTGGGGTTTAAAAGGGGCAGGAATGGGAAAGGGAAAAAAAGGGGGAAACAGCAGAAGGAAGGCAATTAAGGACAACTACCATAGCTGGCAGGTGGAATGTATCAGAATCTGCCAATTACACAGCCAGCAACCCAGCACACTACTATAAACTATGCAAACATCTTTCAGTCTGTTTTTTCCCACAAACTCTACACCACTGGTGTACACAATCAAGGGAATTTTAAATTGACAAAACCAATGAAAAATGTAAGGGGCTACTATTGCTTTGCTCCATCAGTATGTGCTAGAGGCTGAGGGTGGTGAGGAGGATAATGCTGACAACTGTCTCGGACCGAGGAGGAGAAGAAGAGTGTACAGACTCAGGGCAACCTACCATGGGCTACATGAGCTGGAGATAGTGGAGCACTACAGGGTGTACAAGGACATTCTGCAGCAAATCCCTGAATTGTACCGGCCTCGCCTCAGACCCAGAGCCAACAGAGGGGAACCCATTCTAGTGGATACCAAGGTATGTGTACCCTTAAGAATACTAGCTACAGGTACCTTCCAAAGACCAAATGGGGATATCATGGAGATCTCACAGGCATCAGCACCCAGGGTACTCCTCCAGTTCCTGGATGCCATGCTGTCATATGCCGGTGAGCTTATATACTTTCCCCACACCTCTAAGGAGTTGATCATCAATATGCGTTTCTTCCACCATATAGAGGAACACCCAGAGGTACTGAGTACTATAGACTGCATGCATATCCACATCAAAGCATCACCCAGTGAGCAAGGTAGGGCCTACATAAACTGCAAGGGCTTCCCCTCCATCAACTGTCAGGTCATGTGCGATGCCCAGGGCATAGTCATGAATGTGTGTGCTCGCAGCCCATAGAAGCTATCACGACTCCCACATCTGGCATCCCTCACAGCTGTATCAGGGATTTGCCAGGGGGGACGTCCCATATGGCCATCTGGTGGGGGATGCTGGATATGCACTGGAGCCGTGGATGATGGCACCCATCAGAAATGCACACACACCCAAACAAGAATGCCATAATGAGGCACACACACAAACCAGGATCATTATAGAACATGTGTTTGGGATCCTCAAGTCATGGTTCCACTGCCTTGACATATCCGGTGGAGCCTTGCAGTACTCTCCAGCCACATGTGCACACATGTTCATAGTATGTGCCATGCTACACAATATGATCCTGTGGAAACAGCTGCAGCAGGAACAGCACAGGGAAGGGCCATGCAGCCCCCCCCCCCCACCATTGCCAAGGTCACCACAGGCACAGATGGACTTGGAGAAGGAACCTCCTGAGCCTGCCCCTGTAGGCAGATGGAGGCGTGACCAGTATGCCCATGCCGTGGCAAAGAGGCAACACACAGCACACACACTGACACTGTAGGGACCCAGGGACTGATACCACTCTCTGAGTCGCACACACAGTAAAAGGGATGCCAAACATGACACTACCTGTGCTGTACGATGTACATCATAGGCAGTGTATTGTGTGCATCTGACATAGTCAGCCCTCAAGCACCATCCTCACAACTGCCTCAGGCACAAGGTAAGTCAGTTGTCCTAACAATGAATGAATGAAGTAGTATGGTCTGATAGTATATCTATGGTATTGATGCAAGCATGCAAGGGAATTCGTTAGCTAAATGGGAGAGCAAGACAACTGACAGCTATGTGGGACAGCAGGAAATCCATGACAAATACTAGCATCACCATACTAGGCTGTAGTACTCAAGGTGACAACTCCCATTGCAGTACATGTGGGTCGGGGTGCCAACTAACTGGGTGGCCATAGGTCACACACATGGATGTCAATGAGGGTTCCCATACCCATCCTCAGCCTCACTCAGCAGGACAGGTGTAAATGACCATAAAGAAAGGTATGGCAAAGGTCTACAAATGCCGGCAATGGTGAACATTCCCCCTACAGACCTACACAGACATAGTACAACAGGTCTAGCAGTTGTAGTATGGTTCTGAAGGGTAAGAAGTCTGAAACTGAAATGTATGCCATTACAATCTAACCTGTGTTCTCTACTGATATGCCTCCATTCTGCAAAATGGGGCACAATACGATACCAAACAGAAGCAAACAGTAAGTGAAATACCAGCACAGTTAGTGCAAATGTGTAAAGTCGTCAGTGTGCCCCCCCCCAAAGAAAAGCAGTAACATTTAATATTGTAGAGTAATATAAGTGGAGCACACATTGCCATGCCTGTCCCAATCAACATGATAATTTGCTGCATGTCCACAATATGCAGGGATCAATGTGCTAAGTATGTGTGTGGTTAATATTGGCAGGAAGTGGTCAGCATGTGCCCCTGGATGTTGTTTCTCAGTGGCCTAGGCACAGTACTGTGGCTGACAGGGCCATGTCCCAAGAACTGCAGTGCCAACTAATCTGCTTGCCAGCTACACCTACGTTAGCAGTTGTACACACTGTCCAGATGTCAATACCAATCACTGGTGGAAAGCTGGAAAGGGCATGAAAAAGGGGCTATACACAGAAACAGTACACAGGTGGAAGTACCCTACACAGTGCCTATCATAACTCTCACCTGCACACAACTTTGGAATAATGTATAGAGGTTAGCATCACATTTGTTGTCCTTCTACCATGAAATACTGGTTGTCTGGCCAGTCAGTGGCAGACCACAAAAGCCACAGTTACAAAATGATGACAGACTGCTGATGTCCACAAACAAGGAGGGATAATGAGCAGGTCACAATTATACCTGTGAGGCAGGTGCAATAAGCTTCCATATCACACATGCACTCAGCTCACCCCACCAACAGTCACAATTATCACACTGGTCTGATCCTTGCTGTTGAGAATGATTTCAGAATGATCCCACTGAGTATGGGAAGACACACATGATGCAGATGTATCCCTAGCTGTAAGCAACACCCTGATGACACCCAGAGTGAAGAATCAACGAGAACAGGAAGGATTGCCAGTAACATCAGATCCACTTAACACTGTCACCCCAGGGGGATCCACTGACTTGCAGCCTGGGAATATATGAGTGACAGAATGCACTGCCCTGCTACAGATGGCCTGCATCAGTCTCACATGGCCTACACACCTCTGGTAAAGGCCCGTGTCTCACCCATAGTGCCATTGTAGGGAATTTCTTGGGGTCCTAACTAACAACCTAACACAGTAAACAGAAAACAAATGAAAGACCATGCTGCCAAATGCCAGTAGCATGCCTCAACCTCCTAGAGCAAGAACTGTGGACAAAGCCATAAATATTGCTGGGATAAAGGCACAACTATAGGGATACTTCTGAAATACTGCTGTCATAATGTTAGAATTAGGATAGAATAACAGAGGGGGTGTAGAAGCATGCATGTCATGGAGGGTATGAAGTCTGAAACTGTAATATCTGGTCATAATTCCCCCTGACTGCAACCCCCTGAGTGAATTGCAACAAACCTGCTTGTCAACCACAATGTGAAGGAAAACTGACCACATATACGAGGCATGGCTCTGGATAACCTGGGAGAATCTGTACAGTTGAGAGGTAAGCCCACATGTGGATATGACCTGTCAGGTAAGAGGAGAAATGCACAACAAGGAGATCCCCAGCCAGCATACCACCAAGATGCTGGACCATTTACACAGCTCCATCAGTCAATTGGCTGTGGCCAAACCTCCACAAGGGCCAGAATGTCTAGCCTTTGCCTCAGAATATTGGTCTGTGCATCATCCCTCTTGTATTTCCCTGGTAAATAACTGTGATCAACCAATGATATCTGTCAGTAGTTGACACAATACATTACAGTGTCACACATTACATGGCAGAAAAATACCTGCTAAAACCAACCGTGTTACTCAAGCAACACAGACAGTAATAAGAACCATAGTTACAGTATCCCCCTTTGTTTGGCCCATTGTGTCCCCATACTGGCAACCTATCTACAGATATCCTGCAGAAACAGGTTGCAAGGTATAGCTGTAGCACACAATACCCTGGACTAGAGTACAACTCTCCCTGGAATGGATTCCCACACTCAATCTAGAAGGTCATACTGGGCATGCTCCTACACCTAGAGAAAGGAAGCCCATGTGTGAAACCACAGTGGACTATAGATATCTGTAATTTGCAGATGTCTGTGCACACACACCAATATGTAAACCTTTTGGTCTTCACACACACACACACACACACACACACACACACACACACACACACACACACACACACACACACACTGGTCAGGAAAAACCACAGCCAGCTGTAGGTGGCACATATGTGGTAAATCAGCATCTGTTGTGTGTGATGCACATATATATCTATGGTCAAAATACTACAATATGTCAAGCATACACACACATAGATATGGAGAAGAGAGCAATAGCCAGTGATAGAGAGTTGTATTATGAGGTCTTTCCCACCCAGTAGACATCCCATAGCCCCACTCTAGAAGATCTGCTGATGTATGCACCTTAGAAGTGCCTTTGGATGAGCCTTAGCCCTGTAAGCTCAATAGCGCTTGTGATAAAAACTTAACATACTAGAGGAAATAAGCAGATCAGTAGGGGTTCTAATCCTAGTCCCAGCAAATGGAAATGTGTGTGTAGGAATTACTGTTTTACTCCATACCCACCCAGTACACATCCTATTGCCCTATATCACAAGATCTGCTGATTGCATTCACCTTAGAAATACCTTCTGTTAGCCATCAGCCCTATAGGTTCTGTGGTGCTTGTGATAACTGCATAACACTGTAGTACCACTATTTGTGTAGGAGTTCTAACCTCAGTCCTGGCAAATGTAAACTTGTGTAAATTTGTGTTTGTAGGTTAATGATTTTGAGACCATTCACACTCAGTACCCTTCCCATTGCCCTACTTTAGCACACCTGTTGATGTCAGTCAACTTGAAAGATCCCTTTGGTCAGCCCTCAGCCTATAATCTCTGTGGCATTTGTGATGACTGCGTAATACTACAGTGCAACAAGTTAGTTCGGTAGGAGTTCTAATCTCCATCCTGGCAAATATAAGAGTGTGTTTGTAGGTTGATGATTTTGTGGCTATTTACACTCAGTACACTTCCCATTGTCCTGCTTTAGCACTCCTGTTGATGTCAGCTACTTTGAAAGATCCCTTTAGTCATCCCTTAGGCCTATAAGCTCTGCGGTGCTTGCAATAACTGTGTAATGCTGTAGTGCAATAAGCTATTTAGGTAGGAGTTCTAATCTCAGTCCTGGCAAATGTAAAAGTGTGTCTGTTTGTGTTTGTAGGTTAATGATTTTAAGGCCATTCACACCCAGTACACTTCCTATTGCCCTACTTTATCACTCCTGCTGATGTCAGTCACCTTGAAAGATCCCTTTGGTCAACCCTTATCATTATAAGCTCCATGGTGCTTGTGATAACTGTGTAATACTGTAGTGCAGCAAACTATTTAGGTAGGAGTTCTAATCTCAATCCTGGCAAATGTAAAAGTGTGTGTGTTTGTAGGTTAATGATTTTGAGGCCATTTACACTCAGTACACTTCCCATTGCCCTACTTTGGCACTCCTGCTGACATCAGTCACCTTGAAAGATCCCTTTGGTCAGCTCTTAGGCCTATAAGCTGTGTGGTGCTTATGATAACTGTGTAATGCTATAGTGCAGCAAGCTAGTTAGGTAGGAGTTCTAATCTCAGACCTGGCAAATGTAAAAGTGTGTCTGTTTATAGGTTAATGATTTTGAGGCCATTCACACTCAATATACTTCCCATTTCCCTACTTTAGCACTCCTGATGATGTCAGTCACCTTGAAAGATCCCTTTGGTCAGCCCTCAGCCCTATAAGCTCTGTGGTGCTTGTGATAAGTGTAAAATACTATAGCGCAACAAGCTAGTTTAGTAGGAGTTCTGTGGCACTTGTGATAACTGTGTAATATTGTAGTGCAACAAACTAGTTGGGTAGGCATTCTAATCTCAGTCATAGCAAATTTAAAAGTGTGTCTGTTTGCATGCGAGTGTGTGCTTGTAGGTTAATGATTTTGAGTCCATTCACACTCAGCACACTTCCCATTGCCCTACTTTAGCAATCCTGCTGATGTCAGTCACCTTGAAAGAGCCCGTTGGTCAGCCCTCAGCCCTATAAGCTCTGTGGTGCTTGTGATAAGTGTAAAATACTAAACAGCAACAAGCTAGTTTAGTAGGAGTTCTAATCTCAGTCCTGGCAAATGTAAAAGTGTGTCTGTTTGTGCGTGAGTGTGTGTATATCTGTAGGTTAAAGTATTTTATAGCCGTCCACAATCACTACATCTCAAAGTGCTATACTTTACAAGGGATGCTGATGTCCCTCACCTTAGAAGTATGTTGGGATGCCCTTCAACCTATAAACTCCATGGTGCATGCAATAAATGCCTAGTACTGTAGTAGCAATAGCTAGATCAGTAGGGGTTTGAATCTAAGTCCTGGTAAGTGTGCATGTATTTATTGGGGGTTGGGTTTTGCAAATTTTCCACATGGTCCACCCAGTACACATCCAAATGTCCACTGTACAGGGCCCACTTTTGTCAACTACTGTAGTGGTAGCTGTGGATGCTCTGCAGCCCTATAAGTTTGTCAACCACTGTAGTAGTAGCTGTGGACACTCTGCAGCCTTGTAAGCTGTGTGCCATGTGGAATAACTATGTAACTGTACGGACTCAAAACAAGATAGGCGGGGCTTCTAATCCTTTGATACCATTCCCCACTCTGGAATCATAGACAAACACACTCATCTAGGCATCAACCCCTATGTCACTAGGTGGGTTGCAAACTGGCTCATGCATGGAACCCACAGTGTGAAGGCAGCGGACTCCATGTCAGACTGCCAACCAGTCATGAGTGGATTACCACAGGGTCTGGTTATGGGTCCCCTCATGTTTGTTATGTATGCCTCTGACATCCAGACCAACACAAAGAGACCCTGTCTGACACTGTGTGCAGAAAACTGCAAGGTGAATGCTATGTGTACATCCCCATATGATGTTGGCATCCTGCATAAAGGCCCCACTGAGACTTCCGACTGTTGTCAGAACACTGGCCTTAGGCTGAATTGAAAGAAATGTGTGGCAATCCCCTGTGGAATCAGTGTGGTTTCCATGAATTAACACATTGCTGGTAGTCCAATGGACACATAAGTCCTCATAAGAGGCCTGGAAACACAGGTTGACAGTGACCTTTCTTACAATCACCAAATTGCTACTATGGACAGAAACACCTTCTATGTGGCACATCTCATAAGTAAGGGTGATTCATCCAGGAAGAAAGAGGTCAATGTCTCCCTCTACTCTCCCCTCATTAAGCCAACCAGCAGGTACAATGGCCCATTTGCCATGTAGCTCACTAGACACCTACAACAACTGTGAAGGCTGCAAGTGTACCTCATAAATCGGACCCTAGCCCTTAAACAACTGTCCTAAATGGACAGAATCCAATACCTCCAAGTATTCTCGGTCACATCTTGGCTTATAGGAAATCCCTGCTTGACTGACAATGCCACGTCTGACCAGCTGTGTTAGGAAAGCCATATCTAGTTAAGCTCCAATCTGTATGCACCATATGCCATGGATACCTCAACCTCATTACCACAATCAACAGAACATGCTGGGGGACAGGTCCATAACCCAGTGAGTGGCCATGTTATGCAATATATGTTGCAAACATGTCAGTCAGAGCCCCTCACTGGCCCTCTTCAAGAGAAATCTGGATAAGTGGATGGGAAATTTAACTGTCATCCTGGGCATCACTCAAGTGGCAATAGTCAATAGATGCACTGGGAACAAATGTCAGGTCGCATGGTGCCAGGGTACTCCCATGGGCTAGGCTCCAATCCCATTAGCCTGGTACACACCTATGAACACATGATCCTATGAATCTCAGTACCGGCAAACATGTGTGCATTACCGTCTATATAAGTGTTTGTGAGTGTGTAAACTTGTAGGTGAAAGTACTTTGAGGCCCTTCTCACTCACTACACCCCTTATTGCCATACTTTGCAAGGGCTGGTGATGTTCTTCACTTTAAATGTATCTTGTGACACTATTCACCCTATAGGCTCCCTGGTGCTTGTGTTAACTGCATAATACTATAGTACCAATAACTACATAGGCAGGGGTTCCAATCTGAGTCAGGGCAAATGTGAGATTGTGTGTGTGTGAGAGCAGTATCCTATGTTTGAGTGAGTACTATATCCAATGGGGGTGTGGGTTTTAGATTTTTAGACCATGGTACTCCCAGTACATGTCCCAAGGTCTACTGTATGAGGCTTGCTGTCTCCATCAACTGTAGAGGTATCTGGTGACACTCTTCAGCCCAAAAAGGGCTGTGCTGTGTGCAGGAACTTTGTAACAGTATGGACTGACTGACGAGATAGGCAGCACTGCTAACTTTAGGTCTGGCAAATGTGTGTATGACTGTATCCGTGTTGTTCATTGTGTATATGTCTGTAGGATAGAGTATTTTGAGTCCATTCTCATCCAGTACATCTCCCATTGTCATACTGTACAAGGCCTGGTGATGTTGTTTACCTTAGAGAAACTGTCTGACACACTTCATTCTGCAAGCTCCGTGACGTGTGCACTAAATGCCTAATACTTTAGAAGCAATAAATGGACAGGTAGGGGTTCTAATCTTAGTCCTGGCAAATGTGTGTGCACAAGACCAGTATCCTGAGTGTGTGTGTTTGAGTGAGGAATATATCCATTGGGTGGCCATGTTTTACAATTGTAGGCCATCGTACTACCAGCACACATCCTACGTTCCACTCTACGAGGGCTGCTTTTTACATTAACCATAGAGGTGTCTGTACACACTCTGCACACCTATAAGCCCTGTGCTGTGTGCAACAGCTGTGTAACAGTATGGAATGAGCAACTAGAAAGGCAGGGCTCCTAATCACAGTACTGGCACATGTGTGTGTGTGTGTGTGTGTGTGTGTGTGTGTGTGTGTGTGTGTGTGTGTGTGTGTGTGTGTGCACTGGTGTGTATAGCAGTGTTTGGGAGTGTGTATACTCATGCATGACATTAGTATGAAACCTGTCACACCCACTACACTACCCATTGCCATACCTTACAAGGGCACATAATGTTACCCACACTAAATGTGTACTTTGGAAAATCAACGCACTATGAGCTCTGTGCCACCTGTGATAATTGCATAATACTGTACTACCACTAACTAGGTGGGTAGAGATTTCAAACCCAACACTAGCAATTGGGATCGTGTGTGTGTGTGTGTGTGTGTGTGTGTGTGTGTGTGTGTGTGTGTGTGTGTGTGTGTGTGTGTGTGTGTGTGTGTGTGTGAACAGTATTCTCTGTGTGTTGGGTCAACACAATACCCTTTGGGAGTGTAGGATTTACAAATCTGAGGTGTGTTCCACCCACTATACTTAACATTGTCCACTGTACAAGAGCTGCTAACATCAGCCACCACACACTTACCTGTATAGACCCTCAGGCCTATAAGCTACATGGTGCATGGAAAAACTGTTATACAGACCTGTTAATTGTGTACAGCTGTACCCTGGATATGACACACTCAATGTGTTACCACACTGCCATACCCCTTGCAGATAATGTCTGTAGGGCCACATCCTGCTGACACACAGATACCTAGAACACAAACAGAATACATTATGGAGACCACATTCAGTCAGTGTTAACAACAATAATGCATCATGGCTGGACAGCTACACACTGACATGTAACCATTAAACATGCTGGCTGACAACACTTTACACAGCATTACATTGTTAAACTGTACTAGATTGACCCTGTGCATCAGAACCATATTACCATTTCCCTGCATCGATGGTATGGATGACAGGGATATGGCGCAGGTATCATCATATGCACAGGGTGTGTTGTTGGTTTACCAAAGGCCTAGGCTGGGCCATTTGGTCGACATCATGTGTGTGTGTTTGGGGGGTGTTCATTAAATGGGCCATGCAGAGGTGGTATGTATAAGTCTGGAGGTGACCTGGCTGCTATGGTTATGTGTGCGTGTATGGATGCACACAGTCACGCCATGTGGCTGCCCTAAACAGGGATATGTTGGACAGCTGTGGACCGTACATTGCAGGGTGTACAGTTCACCATCTCTGGCCATGGACATGGGAACTGGGCCTGACAGGGGACCCACTGGCACCACCAGGCACAAGGCCAGATGCAGTATTACTCCCTGATGGTGACTGCTGATTGCTGGATCAGCATCCCTGTTGGGACCGGCCAGGACCACATGTCCATGACCTGCTGCATTGTGGCATGGACAGCAACCCCCCTGCAGTCATGCTGCTGGTACTGCCACTACGGGAGCGGGAAGCTGCATGGTCACGTGGACCCTCAGCTGTTCATGCTGCTGTCCTAAGTCCACCTGGCCAATGGCCAACTCCCACCACATGCTCTAACACAGACATTCCACGGTCAAGGATTGACATTCCATGGTCAAGGATTGCCACTATCTCACCCGTCTATCCATGACCTCAGCATAATAACGGTGAGCATCAAGATCATGGATGATGTTACGCATAACAGGAAGTGTTGCATTCACAACCCTGAGAATCTGTATGGTGCTACGTTCATCACATGCCTGTGCCTCCATGATGGTCTGAAATATGCGTCTGGTGACACCTGGTATGGCACTTGCAACAGGAGCATGACAGGCAGCAGTCATCCTTCGAGCACCCCTGTCTGTCTGCCTGTGTGGGACCTCGTCTGTTATTTGGCTATGGCTGGTGTCTACAGACACACTTTCCATAGTCACCACACTTGCCTGTCCCATGCCACCACCCAACTGTCCATTATTTATGGCCACTGGTGATGGGGTATGTGTGGGCATTGTGACTGTATGCGGGGATGGGGTGGACAACAGTGGAATGCCAACCAATGGCACAGATTTAGCCCCTGACAATCCTGCCTGTGCATCACTATGCCTATCATCATTTTCAGAGTCTGCAGAGACACTGACATCAGTTTCCAAGCGGGAGGGGCTCTGACCCCTATTGCCACCTGTGAGGGGAAGACAATATATGTAAATTAATACCTGTACATTATGGTTGGCTGCCATGCACACAGACATGCACACAGATAAACACTTACAGGTGAGCTGGCACAAAGCTATTACACAGGCCTCACATTACCCAATAGGTGACATGCATGACATACAACCCTCATCATTATGCATTGCAGCCATTCTCAGTCCTTGTTACTAACAAGATACATCTCTGGGATGCATGAGTATTGTTATTAGGTGATGTCTATTCCCCTAGCACACACTGCACCCATGTACAAATGATTGCGTTCACCTGCATAGCACAGTGGCAACTACTGTAGACCATACCTCACAACTGCACAAATCACTGAAGAATGTGTAGATGTCTGACGCATGTTTGCTCTGTTCCTCACAACCCCTATGCATTTGTCTGACATAACTGGGATGATATGAGGATTGATGTCACTAATTAATGACATACATTTGATTTGCAGACCTCATCACCAGCAGTGAATGCATGTTCAAACAAATCCTGTTACACCGTGTATGTGGTCTGATTAACCACCATTACAGGTTGGGTTGGTTTGTTGCCTCTGAGATTGCAGACATATGGGAAGATGTCCTTGTAATTTTCCTTGGTGGATGTCTCTAATTTGTACTCATATTTTGCATTACAGTACTCCACCTGTGACCCTATATGCTTGTTCAGACAATGGTTGACTTGATGCCAGGTTGGTGCCTGCTCCTACTTTGCCCTGTATAGCCAATATAGGGACCAAGTTTGTGGTTTGTGTATTGCTGCTGTCCAACAAAGGGGATTACTTTACTTTAGTGGAAGAAGGTTAGACATCTGAGGTATTGCTGGGTCCATACAGCTATGTAGGTGTTCATATAGCTGTTTGTAGTATGCATGGACACAAAGTCATAACACAGTTGGACATCTCTCCAATTTCAAACTGATAATCATGCTTATTGTAGTACCCATGGCTGTGTCAGGGCGATGCAACAACCAGTAGCTGTAGAAATGTCACTCTGTTGGCTGCACAGTAACTAAGATTACACACGTGTACAACATGTACAGCTTATTTAATTGACATTTTGCATCCCATGTCTGTTGTTATGAGGTGGCCAGATACACCTACTCATATTGACATGTGCACAGGTAATACCTGATATACATTTCTGCTCTGTCAGTATGGCACACTGTATTCACACTCTTGCTGCCCAGTCATCCCTCTCAACCCATTAGAGCAGGACACCTGTAGGATGCCACACACTTGAGTCATTTAATAGCACAGTAGCCTTTGCACTGACAGGCATGCCCTGGAGGATGTCCAACACTCATATGGCAGGAAGAGAGCAGAAAGGCTAGGAGTGTGGTAGTGAGGGTAAGAACTTTTACAGTTGGGAATATGACTGGCATAGGGACAGAGCTAGCTGATAAAATGGCCAGGGGAAGGTTGACATATTGTGTGTGCAAGAGACCAGATGGAAGGGGAGTACAGCTAGGTGTATGGGAGGCAGGTCACAATTGTGCTATCATGGTGTGGATGGGAGGAGGATGGGGGTAGGTGTTCTCCTGAAGGAACAGTATGCCAAGAGTGTTTTTGGAGGATGACATGAGTGTCTGATAGATGTGATGTTTATGAAGCTGGAAACTGATGGTGTAATGATGACTGTTGTTAGTGCATATGCTACGCAAGTTGGTTGTGCGATGTTTGAGAGAGAAATGTGGAGTCAGATGAGTGATGTGGTGATGACTGTACCCAAGGGTGACAGATTGCTGATTGCAGCAGATTTCAATGGGCAGGTTGGTGAAGGGAACAGAGGGAATGGGGAAGTGATGGGTATGTATGGTGTTAATAAAAGGAATGCAGACGGTGAGATGGTAGTGGATTTTGCAAAAAGGATGGACATGGCTGTGCTGAATATGTACTATAACATGAGGAAGGAGCATAGGGTGACATACAAGAGTGGAACAAGATGGAAACAGGTGGAATATATCCAATGTAGGAGAGCCAGTTTGAAGAGATTGGAGACTGTAAAGTGGTGATGGGGAAAGTGTATTTAGGCAGCATAGAATGTTGGTCTGTAAGATGATGTTGGTGAGTGTGAGGGCAGCACCAACGATCAAATGGTGTGAACTGGAAAAGGGTGATTGTGAGGTGGAGTTCAGGGAAGGGCTAAGACATCCACTGGGTGGCAGTGATTATTTCCCAAATATCTGGGTAAGTACAGCAAGTATAGTAAGGGACACTGCTAGAAAGGTGCTTGGTGTGACACATGGATGGAGGAAGGAGTACAAGGAGACCTGTTGGTGGACTAAGGAAGTACTAGACAGTATACAGAGACAGAGTTTGGGGAAGAAGGAGTGGGATTGTCAGAGAGATGAGGAACATAGACAGGAGTATGAGGAGGTGAGGTGCATGGCAAAGAGAGAGATGGCAAAGGCTAAGGATGAGACATGTTAAGAGTTGTATGACAGGTTGGACACTGAGGAGGGATGCAAGGACTTGTACCGATTGGCTAATCAGAGGGACTGAGCTAGGAAAGATGTGCAGCATATAAGGGGGATAAAGGATAATGAGGGAAATGTACTCACAAGTGAGGAGAGTGTGTTGAGCACATGGACAGAGTACTTTGAGAGGGTGATGAATGAAGAGAATGAGACGGAGAAGGTTGGATGATGTGGGTATAGTGAATCAGGAAGTGCAATGGCTTAACAAGGAGGAGGTAAGGATAGCTATGAAGAAGTTGAATACTGGCAAGCCTGTTGGTCTACATTACAAACTTGTGGAAGCATGGAGGTGTTTAGGGGAAAAGACAGTGGTGATTTTAACCATATCGTTTAATGATATCTTGAAAAGAGAGAAGTTGCATGAAAAGTTGAGAGAAAGTGCTTGGATAC
The DNA here is from genome assembly GCF_019279795.1 of Protopterus annectens. Classification (NCBI taxonomy): domain Eukaryota; kingdom Metazoa; phylum Chordata; order Ceratodontiformes; family Protopteridae; genus Protopterus; species Protopterus annectens. The sequence goes on from NC_056727.1 coordinate 1,116,169,730, forward strand.
AGTTTTAAGAATGAGGTTGATGTGCAGAGCTGTAGTAACTACTGAGGGATGACATTGACCAGTCACAGCATGAAGTTATGAGTAAGAGTAGTGGAAGCTAGGTTAAGCAGGGAGGTGATGAGTACTGGTCAGTAGTATGGTTTCATGCCAGGAAAGAGCACTACAGATGCAATGTTTTCTCTGAGACTGTTAATGTAGAAGTACAGAGAAGGACAAGAGTTGCTTTGTGTCTTTCTGGACTTAGAGAAAGCATATGACAGGGTGCCTAGAGAGGAGTTGTGGTATTGTATGAGGAAGTCATGAGTGGCAGAGATATATGTAAGAGTGGTACAGGATATGTACAAGGGTGGTATGACAGCAGTGAGGTCTGCATTGGGAGTGACGGATGTGTTTAAGATGGAGGTGGGATGACATGAGGGATCAGCTGTGAGCCCTTTCTGATTTGCATAGGTGATGGACAGGTTGACAGACAAGACCATACTGGAGTCCACGTTGACTATGATGTTTGCAGATGACATTGTGATCTGTATTGAGAGTAGGGAGCAGATTTAGGAGACCCTGGAGAGGTGGAGCAGGTCTAAGGCAGAATATCTGTGTGTAAATAAGAGGGAGGATAGCGGAATGTTGAGGATGCATGGAGTAGAGTTGGCAAAGGTGGATGTGTTTAAATGACTGGGATCAGCATTTCAGAGTAATGACGACTGTGGAGGACAGGTGAAGAAGAGAGTACAGGCAGAATGGAGAGTGTGGAGAAGAGTGTCAGGAGTGATTTTTGACAGACGAGTACCAGTAAAAGTGAAAGGGAAGGTCTACAAGAGGGTAGTGAGACCAGCTATGTTATAGGGGTTGGAGGCAGACATTGGTATTGACAAAATGGTAGGAGTCAGAGCTGGATGTGGCAGAGTTACGATGTTAGGGTTTGCCCTGGGTGTGACAAGGGTGCACAGGTCTAGCAATGTGTATATGAGAGGGTCAACCCAGTTGTGAGACAAAGCCAGAGAGGCAAGATTGCGTTGGTTTGGACATGTGCTGAGGAGGGATACTAAGTATACTGGGAAAAGGATGGTAAGGATGCAGCTGCCAGGTAAGAGGGAGAGAGGAAGGCCTAAGATAAGGTTCCTGGATGTGGTGAGAGAGGACATGCAGGTGGTTGGTGTGACAGATCAAGATGCAGAGGACAGGCAGAAATGGCAACAAATGATCCACTGTAGCGATCCCTAACAAATGATCCACTGTAGTGATCCCTAACAGGAACAGCCAAAGGAAAAAGAAGGGGATGTTGTAATGTCAGTCTTCACAGATTTGCCAAGGGTTCGCCAGACATAACACAACTCTGAGTAAATGACTACAAATATGAGGCACACATATGGTCAGTGTACATAACACTGGACAGTTAAATGGTATGAGCTCAGTATATTACATTCAGTTCAACACACACATCTGCAATAGTACTTTGCTATGCAAATACCATGTATAGGTCTCTCACATTTTCTAAGACAAACAAGTATATCATAGTTGTATTCACAAGTAAGATATGGATATGTACGATATCCCAGTAGTTGGCCTAGCATTGTCAAAGTCAGTATTGTTCAATACACACTCCATTAGTAGTCATATGTGAGCCATCCTTTCCTGGGGTGACTCAGGGGCCTGATCTATGTCACTGCAGACTGATACAGATGCTATGGCCATAGGTTCTGATCAACATATATATTAAACTTCCTATTTCCCATTCTTACATACCCCCTACTGCAGTCCATTACATGCTTCCTTGTTTGACATACCTGTTGTTTTTTTCCACGTGTAGGTGTTTTTATTTGTCTTCTCTCCCTCTTCATCTCTCTCTCTCTCTCTCTCTCTCTCCCTCTCTCTCCCTCTCTCTCTCTCTCTTTCTCTCTCTCTCTCACACACAGATGTAGGGTATACATCTGCTTTGCATAGGGAGCAGCTTGCCTTTTGTGGGTAATGGTCATGACCAGCTGATGGCCGGTGCACCAATTGTTGTACCCCACTTGCGAATCACATGCAGAACAGCTGTGTTATTATTCCTAGAGCCAATGGCATAAGCAACACACTCTTATAATTGAGTACTTCATGTGGGTGTGGCCTCTTTTCTTTACCTGTGAGGGGAACTTCATGGAGGTGTGTGAACAACAGCATCACATTGGGTATTTGGAAATACCTCTTACAACCAAAACTGTGTAGACAGGCCAACAAAATGGGGGAGAATGTTCCAGACATAGTGACAGAATGTAAGTATTGCTGTTACACATTTGGATTAATGCTAGTCTAACAGGGTTTGTGTGGACATGGAGTCTCTGCATGATTTAACTCTGACAGTGTTATTTGACATAACTCTCAGCTGTAGGGCTATCCACAGAATGTCCAGAGTCTGGACTCCAATGTCTGGTGTGTTCCTCAGACATATTTTGTATTTTGAAAATCAGTAACATACTCTGGGGATTGGAGTCAGTAACTGCTAACATCCATTGGTGTTTCTTCCCTCATATCCCTCAATCCCTCAGAAAAAATATGTTATAACTAACCTTGTTACACCAGCAACTTTCTCAGGTTTATAACACCAATATTTCAAATATGACCCTGTTTTTGGCTCTCTGTCCCACAATTGTCAGGCTTTCTTCAGGTGTCATGCAGTGAGGTCGATAGGTATGGTCTATTATTATTTAGTGCTGTCATTCCTGACATCATCCCAATGATATTGTGGAATCCCACACATGTTGTGGGGAAGGGGCCATAAATATGAGGGCAAAGGATGGACAACATGTAGAACTCTGTACTGTCAATAGCTCGGTGTATAGAGAACACTCTTAGATGCCCTTGTAACAAATTTTATGTGGGGGAGGGTAAGGAGTGTTTTAAAATTAGGCTCTTAAAACATGTGAGAGATATTACTATTAATTTATTTATTTTTTTAATTTAATTTTACATTTGTTGACTGCTATAGTCCGTCTGGGTGTGAGCCCATTTTTAGCGGAGGCCTGTGGAGAAAAGCTCCAATAAAACAAGAACAACACTGACAGGTCCAGTGTCAGTTTTACATATAATTTAACAGAAATATCTAGAGACAATAAAGAAAGTACAATAATACAATAAGCACTTTAGTGAAAAGGAGAAAGTTATTAAACTATAGTAAAGTCATATATATATATATTTTATTTTTTATTTTTTGAGGACAGAGGTCCATCTTTAGTTGACAATTTGAGTGTACTTTAAAACGTGTATGTATGCCCTTACAAAAAAAAAAATATCAAATTATACTCTTATTGTAGGTGGCTGATAGGTGGTGTTAACAAGTGGGAGTGGGGTATACATGGAGACTATAACATTTAGGGGATGAAATTTGATGTGGGTTTATGTGGCATTAGCCTGACTTGGTGCAGGAGCAGAGTCAGTTGTTAGTGAGGTGGTCTTTGAGCAGAGTTTTGAACTGGTGTAGGTTGATAGCATTTAGGATATGTTGAGGGATTGAGTCCAAAGTTTAGAAATGTGGTGGGAGTAGAGGGTGCCCCCGGCTTTGTTGTTGCTTTTGGATACTTGGAGGAGTGTTTTGTGTGAGGATCAGAGTTGCCAAGTGTTGGCATATGGTTAGAGTAATTGTTGTAGGGCTGGGGTTCTGTATGGCTGGTATATTAGTTGGTGAGTAAAGACAAGTTGGGTATAGGTTAGTTGTTGTGGCAATTCTAGCCAATTTATTTGTTGTAGGCCAGAGCAGTGGTGAGACCTATATGGGGAGCTAGTGGCGAACTTGGCTATTTTATTGTAGGCTGAAGTTTGGTAAGGTCAGTTTTGTTAAGGTTTGTAAAGATGGGAGAAGCATAGAGAACAGTAGATAAGGGATGAGTCCTGGCAATGCTTCATCTCGAATGGCTAGTTAAGAAAGGATTAATTTGGTAAAGAGAGACTTGTTTGATGTGTGTTTTTTTAATGGTTTGAGAGATGTAGGTCGAATTTTAATTTGCTATCAATTGTGACACCTAGTAATTTGGTATGTGAGCTGGTGTTTATGATTGTGTTGTTGGAGGAGTGGATTTGAAAAGTGGCTGAGGGATTGGGTGCTTTGGTGGGGAGAAAGAGCATGAGTTTGGTCTTGTTTGGGTTCAGTATGAGGTTAGTGTTAGTTAGCCAGGAATCTACTTGTAGGAAGGATTGTTGTGTTATAGCCTGTAGTTGTGTCAGAGAGGGGGCGGAGCATATCAGGGTAGAGTCATCTGCATATTGGATGACAGAGGCGAGAGATGTGGATTTATGGAGTTGATTTGTGAAGATGGTAAAAAGTAAGGGGCCTAATATGGAGCCTTGTGGAACTCCTATGTTAACAGGGAGCAAATATGATAGCTCCTCTTGCCATCTAACAGCCTGCTGGCATTTGGTTAGATAGCTGTGGAACCAAGCTAGGGAAGAATGACTGAGATGTAATGTGGCCAGTTCTGTCAGCAGTTTTTGGTGTGAAACTATGTCAAATGCCTTTGAGAGATCTAGAAAGATGGATAAGACATATTATTTATTCTGATTTCTGTGTTCATTTATTGTGTTAGTAAAACTGAGGAGGGTGGTTGTGGTGCTGTGGTGGGGCAAAAACCATGTTGTAAGTTTGATAGGAGGTTATTGGAGAGAAGGTAGTGTAGAAGCTGGGAGTGAATACATTTTTCTAGTATTTTGGAGGGAGGTGAAAGAATGGCAATGGGCCTATAATTAGTTAGCTCGGTAGAGTTGCCACCTTTATACAGTGGGGTGATATAGGAGACTTTCCAGATTAGTGGGACATAGTTCTCAGAGACAGAGCAGTTGATGAGGATAGACATGGGGTAGGCTATGACTTTGGAGGCAGCTTTGAGGAATTCTGATGGGAAGTTGTCAGCAGCTAGGCTGCTGAGCTTAAGCTTACCGAGTAGTTTTTTTATGGTATGGGCTGGGACGGGGTTAAAGGAGAAGGAGTTTACACCCTCATTGTTGGCTACGGGGATTGCAGTAGTGATGCTCTGGTCATAGTCAATAAGTGAGTGAATTGTGTTTATGAAAAAGGAATTGAATTGTGTTGCAATGTTATCATTTGATGGGGGTGTGGTAGGATTGGGGGTGGACGTACTACCAGGTTGCAGGAGTTTGTTTACAGTGGCCCAGAATTTTTTGGGGCTGTTTTTATTTCTTTGCTGTGCAGTGATGTAGTAGGCTTTTTTGTCAACTTTTATCTGGGTTTTGGCTTTATTTCTAAGTTGTTTGAAAAGTAGAAGGTTGTCATTGCTTTTGTTAGTTAGCCAGTGGTCCCATGCCTTGTCCCTTTCTTTTAATAGGTCTTTGTTGTTGTTTCTAAGCCAGGGTGTGTGGTGATGTTTTATTCTAGCTATTCTGCAGGGGGCCAGGCTGTTTAGGATGTTGAGGAAGGTGGTGTTAAAGTGTTGAACAGCGTCATCTAGTGGTAGTGTTTTGAGGGGGGACCAGTTAATTTGTTGGAAGAGGGAGTTGAAAATGTGGGTATTACATTTTTTTCTTGTTGCGAATTAGCCTATAGACTACTTGTCTAGGTGGACTAAGATTTTTTGTGATTAGGTATGTGGGTAGGTGGTCACATATGGTACTGGGGAGGCATCCTGCTAGAAGGGGTGTGTTATTTTTATTTGTGAGAGTCCAATCCAGAATGGATTGTCTGTTAGAGGTTTTGTCTATTCTTTTGGACGTTTGTATGAGCTGGGTGAAACCATATAGGTTTATGAAATCGGATGGATTATTGGAATTATAGATGGACCAGTCAGTGTTAAGGTCACCCATAATTATGGTTTCTTGGTGGAAGGTTGTGGATAGCCAGTGAAGTAAGTCTTCAACTGTGCTAGTGTTATCTCCTGAAGGGACATAGATAGCCACTATGATAAGTGTTTTGTTCTTGTTGATATTCAGTTTGGTGATGAGTAATTCTGCATTGTTAGATGTAGGAAGTGTGGTGTTGATAACTTCTAGGGCTAGATTTTGTTTAAACATTATTGCAATACCTCCTCCATATTTATTTTGATGATCGAGTCTATATATGTTGAACCCTGGAGGAAGTATTGGCTTAAGCCAAGTTTCAGTCAAAATGGTTATGTCAGGGGAATGTAAGTCAATTAGTGCATGGAGGTCATGGATTTTGTTTAGAATACTTCTTAAATTTATATTAAGGAACAGCAGGGAGTGTTGTTTGGGGTAAAGGGGTATGATCTGCTTGACTCCTTTTCTTAGCACCCTCCATCAAGGAAGGAAGAAAGTAGGTTATCGACTTAGTCCCATTTGTACAGTAGGCCTCTGTCAACTATATTTACTAGGGTTCTAAAGTTCGCTTTGAGTTTGAGCAACCAGCAGCTTTTACCCGACCTTTCCAGCTACCCAACAGCCAAATCACCACCTCACTTACAATAATCTTCCATAGCTCTTCTCCAGTTAGCTCTCCCATTCACTCTCTGCAATTATTTGTTTGTCCACTAGGTGGCACCCTTATCCTTTCCTTTTCTCACTGCCCCTCTCTCTCTCTCTCTCTCTCTCTCTCTGTCCCACCTCTGTAATTATAGTATATTTCCTCTTATCTCCCTTCATCTGCATCCTATCCAGTACTTACTGCCTCTCTCCCTGTTTTACTCCTGCAACTGTACTATACTTTTCTAATTCTTGACCTGCTCCTCCTCCTATTCACCTTGTGGTGAAACAGTAATTTATCCTCCTCTGTTTTACGTTCGTTAGATTTCTGTGTCAATCTTGACCTTTCCTACTCATGTTCTACCTCACTTACCTATAGTTACCTGCATTTCTGATAGTCGCTTCTCCTTCAATTGTCTCTACCCGCTCCATTCGCCCTACGGGCTCACTCCGCTCCCCTACCCTACCCCCAATTCCCACCCACCCCCTGGGGTCCTACACTTATACTTCCCTAACCACACCCTCTCTCTCTTCCAACCAATCCCATACATCTCCCTACCCCACATACTTTAACCACACCCCTACCCTCTAACAATTACTCACAATAATCCACTCCTTAGGGTACCTCTACCATATCCTCCTACTCTTAACTCATACATCTTAGTGCCCCCTCTCTTCTCTTCTTGTATTCCTTTATCTTCCTCTCCTCCACATCTTCTCCCTCTTTTTATCCCTACACTCAAGTTCTTATTTTATTTTTTTTTCTCCTCTAAGATGCTTCTCCCTAATCTAGCCAAATCAACACTTATAGGTATACTCTTAACTACCCTCTTCTCAGCCTACCTTCTTTCCTCCTTTGAAAAACTGCACTATTTCCAGCTTAACCATTCCCACAAACAAACTACAATTTATACATACATATCCCTAAGTAGACATTCTAACATAACTTCCACTCCCAGTTACTTACTACCTAAATACCACAGACTCTCCCACATTAATCATGACCTACCCTCAGAAAAAAAATTGAAAATTCTAACTTACCTTAGAAACAATTCAATAACAAAACTAAAAAATCCCACCTTAAAAGATGGAGATATCCACCCCAACCCTGGCCCTACCAACCCTACTAACCTAACTACTCACCCTAGACTCAATAGATCTCTCCTAATAGGGAATCTGAATATCCACAGCATCAATAATAAAGTACCTCACCTTCATGCCCTCCTAGACATTCACTCCTTTGATATCCTCTGCCTCACTGAGACTTGGTTGAAACCAGAAATGAAAGACAATGAAATTATTCCACAAGGCTATAATATAGTGAGACTAGACCGAACAAAACGTAAAGGTGGTGGAGTAGCCATTCTGTTTAAAAATGGACTTCACATCTCTACCCTACCATCTTATCCAACCCACGATAGCAACGCAGAAGTCCTCATAACTAAGCTCCAAATCAACACAAACAAATCTTTATACATTATCTGTATTTACATACCACCTGGCAATAATATAACTACATTAGAGGCTTTTCTTAGCTGGGTGTCTTCTACTTACCCCCAAGAAACAATAATACTAGGCGACTTCAACATTGACTGGAAAAGTGTTAATGCTGACAATCCTACCTCTCATATCAACCTCCATGGCTTTACCCAAACCATAACATCTACAACAAGAATTAACAAACCTAATAAAAAAGAGAGTACCTTAGACTGGATACTCATTAACAAAGTGAAACAAACTTACAAAGTAGGAACTCTGCCAGATGATATAAGTGATCATTCGTTGACCTACATCACAAGAGAAAAGAAAGACTTTCCAAATCCCCCACCTTTAGGATAGCACGCTCTACCAAACACTTTAACGCAGAATTATTTCAAATTGAACTCAGAGCTTGCAACTGGAACCCTTTAAAATCCCTTCCACTTGAAGAGGCTGTAAAGTATTTTAACACTACTTTCTTATTTATTCTTGATAAGCATGCTCCTAAACGTTCCATCAGAATGAAGTCCAACACAGCCCCATGGCTCTCGAATGAAACTAGAAATCAAATTCTGCTTAGGAATAAAGTCTGGGCCAAATGGAGATCTAATAGAAATAGCTCTGATCATCTCCATTTTAGGCAGCTTAGAAATAGTACAAAAAAGGCAATACTTACAGACAAAAAAAACTACTACTGCAAACTTCAACAAACTTATCAAAATAATCCACAAAAGTTCTGGTCTTGCATAAATAACCTCCTTTCCCCAGGTAACTCCCGAACACCCACCCCACTTGATGCAGATCCAAATACTCCCCATCAAACTGCCAATACCTTTAACTCTTTCTTCACTGAGACTATACAATCTCTAGCTAGGCAACTTATCTCTGATAACTCCAGCCTTCCCACCAATTTACCACACTCTTCCTCGAAATTCATACTACAACCCATTTCTACTTCTCTCATCTACAAATTTATTCATAAACTTAAGCCATGTACTCCATCTGCTGACAAACTTCCTTCCCAATATCTCCAAAGAACAGCCAAAGTAATTGCCTACCCTATTTATACACTTATAAATAGGACAATTCAAGAAGGAACCATCCCAGATATCTGGAAAATATCCCATATTATCCCCTTACATAAAGGTGGGAACTCCAATGATTGCACTAACTATCAGCCAATTGCTCTTTTATCACCCTTAGCAAAAATTATGGAGAAATGCATTCACCAACAACTTTTACATCATCTCTCTCTACATAACTTAATAGCAAGCTGTCAACATGGCTTTAGACCATCACATAGTACCACCACTGCCCTCCTATCCTTTACAGAGACCATCAATAGTAACCGCAACAAAAACATCCTCTCATCTGCACTCTTCATCGACCTCTCTAAAGCCTTCGACATGGTTAACCATACCCTCCTAATTAATATTCTTGAATCTCTTTCCTTTGATTCTCTGGCCATTAAATGGTTTAGGCCATACCTCAGCAATAGGCAACAGGCAGTTCTCTGGGAAAATCAAATTTCTTCCTTTTTACATGTCACCATCGGGGTCCCTCAGGGCTCCATTCTTGGACCACTTCTTTTCTCCTTATTTATTAATGATCTCCATGTAGCAATTCCTCAAGCCACCTGTATTCAATATGCAGATGACTCCACACTAATATGCTCAGCAACCTCTCCGACTGAACTATACTCTCTTACTCAAAATGTTTTTAATACTGTAGAAACATGGTTTACCAAACGTTGCCTCCTTCTTAATGCCAAAAAAACAAAACTCCTTCTCTTCATACCCACTACTAGGTCCATCCCCCTAGACTTCTCAGTCTCTTCAAATAATGGCACTGTCATTTTCCCTGACTCTACCACCAAACTTTTAGGAATAACCATTGACAAAAATCTCTCATTTGATCACCATATAAACAACACCATTAAAATAGTCAACAGAAAAATAGGATCCTTATATAGAATAAAACCTTTCTTAACCTCAACAGTCAGAGCCAAGATCGCTCACTCCCATCTAATCTCAACTCTTCTGTATGCCTCACCTATATTTACCAACCTTAAGAAAACTAACTTCAACAAATTAGCAACTTCCTACAATAATATTGCCAGATTCGCTACTGGCAATCCCTTCAGAACTCATCACTGTTCTAATCTTAGGCAACTAGACTGGCTGGAATTCCAAAACCATCTGATAAACCCCAACTCACTATTGCCCAAAAATATTTTACCAACCCAGTAATACCCCTATACTCTCAAAACTCTTAATCCTATATAATAATCTGAACTCCTTACGCTCTTCTAGCAAACTCCTTGCAAGCTTAACTAAGTCTAATAATACAGCTGGTGACTCTCTGTTTACTAAACCAGCAGGAAAAAACTGGAACCTGCTACCCAATGAACTAACACTAATTACATCCTTGCCACTCTTTAAACAAAAACTAAAAAAATACCTCCAAAGGCACTGGCTATGCCCTTGTAGTAACCCTGACTAACAACTGCCTTTTACCCCTGTTTCTTCCTCTTCTAACCATACTTCCAAACATTTAAATACTTAGTCTTGTAATTAAGACTGACACTATTTAAACTCTAATAAACTTATTGCTTAAATTCTTTAACCTGATGTGAACTATTGTACATAATAATTACTGTATTATATCTGTTTTAGCTTTCTTAAGCTATATTATGTTCACTGTACTTTTCTTAAGTGTTTTTGATCTCTGATATGTTATAACTACCTGTTTCATTTGGTTTATTAATCCTAATTAACATGTAACAATATATTTTACATATTTGTATATCTGTGCGGAGCTTTTCTCCCCGGGCCTTTACTGAAAATGGATATATATCCAGCTAGACTAGCCCGGTTAACAAATGTAAAATAAATAAATAAATAAATGGAGCTGATTGAGGTATAAGTGGTAGTTTGCTTATTGGTAGTCTTTGTGCCAGGGTTGGGGTGGATGTCACCACTGAGTTTTAGTTTTGATAATATATGAAATAAAGTTGTTATAAATTTGCTTAGCTGTGGTTTTTAAATAGTGGTTCATTTTTGTGTCTGGTTTGATGGTATTTAAGTGGGAGGTAGTCTATTTCTGTGTTGCTGTAGAGGTTGGGTGAAATTTGGGAGCTGTAGTGGTAGGTTATGGACAGTGGAGAACTGGTGATGGAGTTGGTGGGGTGGTCATAGTAGATGGGGGTGTAGAAGTTAGTTAAGTTATAAAGAAGGGCTAGTGTGAATAGGTTGTCTGTGTGGAGAGATAAGGTAGTAGATAGTGTTTTTTTAGTGGATGTAATGATGTGTGTTTTAATGAATGTAACACTGCATGCTTTATTAGTGTGTTGAGGTTGTTAGAGTGGGACTAACAGCATGTGGTTAGTGTGTGTTGTGAGATATTGGAGGGGGAGGTGATAGTTGTGAGTCTGCATATGTGGTAGAGCAGGGATTAAATCAGATAGGAGGGTGACTATGTGGGAGGTCAGAACATCTGAATGTGTAGGTGGATATGTGTTGTATTGTAATGGTGGGGGAGGGGCTATAGTGGAGATTGGCCTGTTTGATTACAAGGAGTGACAACTGTTAGATGTGTATGAAACAAGAGGGTGTTTGTACTGATAGCATCAAAGTATTGATAGCATTTTGCAATGGTAAAAAGGGTAGGGATTGGTAAATGGTTAATATATGTGCGCTAATAGATGGATGTTGATTAGAATTAGTGTGGAAATGTGGGCTACTTTATAATTCAAAATTGTACAGGTGGTGATTGGTAGACATGTGGGAGTGGTTAGGTTTAGATAAATTTGAGTGATTTAGGGGCGGGAGGGTATGGGAGCGGAGTGAAGCTGAGCGTAGCGGGCAGAGACAAGTTCTATAACTGCACAGCAAGGAACAGTCACTTAGACTACCAGGTACTGTGAAAAGTATCTATGCAGTTGTAGACTAGGAATTCTTAGAGAAATAGAAACCTTATGCCAGGAGTGAGTATGGAGTGGGAGAAATATGGACAAGTGTATTGGGAAGGAGAAGACTGAGTAAAACAATGATTCCAAACTAGAAAGTATTGGGATTAGAGAGATCTCTGGTGGGGGAGGGGGTTACCAGTAGTGTGCACTCCCTGAATACAGTCTAATGAAATTTACAATCATAGAAGGATTAAATCAATAACATACAGTGTAATGTTCCTGCTCTTTAAGTAAATCGGCCACAGACTTTTGCAGATGCAGCTTGCTGGTAGAGAACTGCTATAGGGATGCCCCACAGTGTTTGTATTAGCTGACCATCTGTAATGTTCCTGTACTTTAAGTAAACCAGCCGCAGACTTTTGCAGTTGCAGCTTGCTGGTAGAAAACTGCTATAGGGATGCCCCACAGTGTTTGTAAGAAGACAGTTCTATAGCTGTACATTTTAATAAATCTCACTATGGGGACAATAGTGGGTTACAAGGTACTGTTTTGGAAAAAGTCTGTTTCTCAGTTTGATCAAACAGTTATAAAAGAACAATTGTTAAATGTGATACTTTATCCCCTAGGGGGTTAAATGAGGAGTGTAATTTGAGGCTGTGTATTTAAGATGTAATTAAGTGTTAATGACTTCTTGTATTTAAGGCAAGTATTTCTTGTAATGTTTTATTCCTTGAAGGCTTTGGCCAAGAAATCAGAGCATATTACATTTGTATGAATTAATGGCTGGTTGTTTTTCTCTTAACTATCTTCAATCATTTTAGTTGTTTTGCTAAGAGGTCATTGTATATCTGGCCATTGTGTATGGCCTGTCATGATTTTGTAGCAATGTACTGTTTACTTATTAGTTGGACTGTGCAGGGGGGGGGGGGCAGATGTCAGTTGCATGGGTCCTTTTGTATCCAACTGTGCATGCTGCTCCAGTTATGGGTGGTCTATCAGCAGTATATGTTTGTATGGGCAGTTTGAGACATGTCCCATACCATCCCACAATTCTGGCCACACTGTGACCTGGCACAGCATATGTAGGGGTATTGTGTGACTCTCACTGAAGATATATCCATCCACACAGCATTTATACTGCAGTATTTGGTAGGCTTACCGGTATGTAGCTGTGACTGCAGTGCAATTGTTTGTGTGTATGCACTTTCACACCGGTGTCTGTTTGTCAGTACAGTTCCATCCCTGAAGTGCATGCAGTACTAACTAATGCATATGTAATTCCCCAAAGCTGCTTTGGGGTACTGATGTGTTGTCCTGACTGCATTTTGGATGGTACTTGGTGACATGCTTGTCTGCTCAGTGTAGTTTCCCTAATGTTACATATCTGTGCTCATAGATCTCAAGCCTCCAGGTGTTTATAGGATGTACATTTGTCTGTGTCATATATTTGGTGTGGTCCCCACAACGTGTGTATTGCTGACAATTCAGTGGGATGATGTGTGAAATGTACTGACTACATAATGACAGGCAATTGATTTCTCAGACATCTGCTGTTAGATTCAATATATGTTAGGACAGATGGTGTTACTGTAGCAACTTACGCAGTTTATCTACTCACTTATTTCCAATGTGTCCCTATTTCTATATCCTGGTCCCCCCACTTTGTCTGGCTTGGCCCAGACTCCTTGTACTAAGGTGTTCTGAGGTATGACAGCACTGCATGTTATAGGAAAATTGTAACAAAAATTGTAACAAAATATATATATTTGTCGTTTTCTTTTTTATACATTCCCTTACATATATCTGTATCCCCATACATGTATGAATATATATATATATATATATATATACACACACACACACACACACACACACACACACACACACACACACACACACACACACCCCTCAGTATTTATTGCTAATACAGATATATATTGTTATACATATATATGCATCTCCATGCATATCTATCTACCTCTCTCTGTATATATATATATATATATATATATATATATATATATATATATATATATGTATATGTGTGTGTGTGTGTTTTATTTATATATACTTTTGTAAATGCCAATCATTAATGATTCCACAGTGTCCATTCCATAAGATAAACTGACTGTACTGCATGATATGTAGGAAAAAAACATTCTAGAATCCTACAGCTAAGGTGGCCTAGTGGTAAATTGCTCTGACTAGAAAGAAATTGCCTACCCAATTTCTATACTTATAAATAGAACCACCCAAGAAGGAACTATCCCAGACATCTGGAAAGTTTCTCATATTATCCCACTACACAAAGGCGGTAACTCTATCGAGTATTCTAACTTTAGGACAATTGCACTTCTCTCATCTTTAGCAAAGATTATGGAGAAGTGTATTCATCAACAACTTGTTCAATATCTGTCCCTACACAATATCTTAGCTAACTGTCAACATGGTTTTAGACCCCACCATAGCACTACCACTGCCCTCCTTTCCTTTGTAGATACTATCAATAGCAATCGCAACAATAACCTTCTCTCTTCTGCACTATTCATTGACCTTTCAAAAGCTTTTGACATGGTTAACCACTCTTCTTTAATTAAGATCCTGGAATCCCTCTCATTTGATAAACTTTCCATAAAATGGTTTAGTTCATATCTCTGCAACAGACAACAAGCCGTTCTCTGGGATAACCACATCTCCTCCTTATTGCCCATTTCTATTGGAGTCCCTCAGGGCTCTATTCTTGGCCCACTTCTCTTCTCCCTCTTTATTAATGATCTCCACTCTGTTATCCCACAAGCCACCTGCATTCAATACGCTGACGACTCCACAATTATTTGTTCAGCAACCTCATCTTCTGACCTAATCACACTAACCCAAACTATCTTCAACACAGTAGAAACATGGTTTACTAGACGATACCTCCTCCTTAATGCTAAAAAAACCAAACTTCTTCTCTTCACCCCCACCACTCGTACCTCCCCACTACATTTTACCATCCTGTCTAACAATAATACTGTCATCTCTCCAGACTCTACAACTAAACTGCTTGGAATAACCATTGATAACAATCTCTCATTTGATCAACACATTAACAACACTATCAAATCTGTAAACAGAAAAATGGGATCCTTATACCGGATCAAACCATTTCTCACCCCATCAGCAAGAGCCACTATTGCCCACTCTCATCTTATATCCACTCTCTTTTATGCCTCTCCTATCTTTACTAACCTCAAGAAATCTAACTTAAACAAACTAGCAACTTGCTACAATAACATTGCCCGCCACTGGCAACCCCTTTAGAACCCATCACTGCCTTAATTTGAAACTTCTAGGCTGGCTAGAACTACAAAACTATCTTACACTGACACAACTCTCTATTGCACACAAAATTTTGTACCAACCTAATAACACTCCAATTCTTTCACAGCTTTTACCCCATTATAACAATCTTACCTCCCTTCGCTCCTCTTCTAAACTCTTGACCAAACCCATAAAAGCTCACAACTTAGCTGGTGACTCACTATTCACTAATACCACAGGCCAAGTATGGAATTCTCTACCTAGGGATATAACACTAATCACATCCCTACCCCTCTTCAAACAACATATCAAACTGTACTTCCAAAATCACTGGCTTTGCTCATGTAATACTCCTGACTAACTTTTCTACCCCCCTCTCCTGACCTTCAACCTCTCCTGGTGCTTTATATCTAGCATATACCTTTCCTCTCACTTCAATTTCACTCTTTGTTCTGACCTATTTTTCTTACCTTTCCCTTATCCTCTTGTTAGTCTCCCTTTTTTCTCTCATCTCTTGACTACTATCTCATTCCTATCCTCTCACATTACTTAATTCCTCCTCCTTCTCTTTCCACTCTATTTTTTTATTGTAGTAGGAGCCTTATGGCATAGCCTGTATGGAATTTATTAAGTAGCCCTTGAAACTGTCCTATCTCTAGTCAGGACTTTTAATGATAATGTACCTTCTTTTTGTGAATTTGATTCACCTAGTTTATTATTAGCAATTTGTACTCATTCTTGTTTTTTACGATTGTTGTCTTACTTGTATTCTTTGTGTTTATTAAAAGTATGTCTCACTGTTATGTTCTATGTGGAGCTTTTCTCCCCGGGCCTCTACTGAAAATGGAGATATATCCAGCTAGACTAGCCCGGTTAACAAATGTAAAATAAAATAAAAAAAAAATAAAAATAAAAAAATAAGACTATGGTGTACAGGGTCTTTGAGTCAAGACCTGCAAGGGCTATTAATTTTGTTGCTGGCCAGAACAAAGGCTGATGGAGACAGAGTAATGAAGACATTTTTAAGCAGTTGCAAGTGGATTTGGGTGAAACTAAGCAATGTCAACACACAGTTAAACCAATAGGCACTTAACCCGTGTAGGCTTCACTTAACGACGCTTACCAGTGCACAAATCCGCTTAGCTAACCGGGTTTATATTATATTCTTGAAAGCCGACAATATCGAAGCTGATATTGTCGACAGGAGAATAGCAAAAGCGGAGCACATCGAACGTGTAAATGGAAATCTCCATAAGGGGAGATATCCATTTACTGCAATGTAGTGTGGTCTCGGAGTTGGTATATTTAAGTAGCTGGGTGAGGGGGAGCAGGGGGGCTTGCCCCCCTGCTGAAACCCATTAGGGTACTTTTTTCTTTTTTTTATTTTGTTGTTTTTATAAGTTCGATGTTTGAAGACATCGACCATATGGTGTCGACCATATGGTGTTCGATGTTTTCAACCGTCGATCTTATAATATAGACCCATCTGAGCTACCTGCTGCTTAGCATCCATGTTTGAGCCATGCTTAAACCTGTTAAACATAGATGAGCATTGGTAACCATTGCTTACATTCCATTCTTACAAAATAACAGAGTAATGACTTCATTTAGTAAGTGTATTTTATTTCCTTTACATAACATGCCTCTATGTGCTGTCATTACAATAGCAAGGGGTGTGACTATACTGTATGGGACACTTGGGTATACATGAGTGGTTTCACATGTTATATGCACTCACACTTCCATGTTAGACCAGCTTCAGTACCCTGATTGACAAAAATCATTTACCACATAGTTCACTATTAAAATAGTATGTTTAACACTGCTTTTCCATTTAAAATTGGATTGTCTGTTTTAGTACTCAAACCATGCACCCCTGTATGCAAAGCTGGGACTCTGAGCATTGCACTATCAGGTTCTGGGAATTTGAGCTATATATTTTTATTTATCTACTATTGGATATTAATATCATATTATTATATTAACTATAGAGTATTGTGCTTTTTGGCCATGTCATTGAAAACTGCTGTCATGTCATAATGCCAGACATTACAGTTTCAGATTTCTATCCTTCAGAACATTCATGCTAATGCATAACCTGTTTTCTATTTACTTTCTGTCTGTTCACTGTACAGATGGGATGACACCAGTGTTCAGGCTGTGGTAGATTACACTGCAGAATATGTCTGAGAAGCCATGCCTGTGTTCATGTAGGATACAGCACGGAATGGTATTAGGCCTATGGAGACCTCTATGTGTTGCTTTTGAGAGGGCATTACAGACCTGCTTTGTGGTCATTAGGGTAGGGGGGTAGGTGCTGGACATGCACATGTGTACCTCTGGGGGACAGTGGGCTGATGTTTACACATCACCTGTCTGCAGCTGGTCACCTATATCCTTCATGTGGGCATTGCACTTTTTCCTTGCCTGTGCAAGGGACATTACAGAGGTATGGAGGCTACATCTTCACAGACAGTATGTGGGAATACTACACAGGACAGGACATGTATGGACAACCCTACAACATGGGGGATAAAGCTCCAGAATTGGATGCAGATTGCATGTCATTAGTGCTGTTATACACATGGAGGGTTGCTAGATTGACAGGGTTCAAATGGGCATGCATTTACTGAGTGACTTGACATCTGACAGTGATATGTCTCTGACATACCTCTCAACTGGCATGCTGTCCACAGACTGGCCAGACATTTTTCTGTTATGTTTGGTCTGCTCCCCAGACAGTAGTTGTCCTTGGAAAATCAGTAGGGGATTCTGGGGAATGCAGTCATTAAATACTAACATTCATTGCTATTACTCTCTTCATATCCCTCAGTGTGGCTATATTACAATAAACCTAGTAACTCCAGCAACCGTCTCAATGTATAACAGAAATATGCCCAATATACGCCTGTGTTTGGGCCTCTGTCCCCAAATTATGTTGTGTTTTGTCCAGATGTCATGCACTAAGATGCTCACAGGTATTTAGTATAATTATATATTTCCTTCATTCCTGCTACCATCCCAGTGATGTAGTACACCCACAGACATGGTACAGGGAAGAGGCCATAGGTATTAGTCCTGAGCCTGTACATTCTGGGGTAAACCGTACATTTGAGATGTCTGTGTATGTCTGGCCATTGTTAGACTGTCAGGATTGTGCAGACGTATAGTGTGTACATGTTACTTGTGTGTGTAAGGAGGGGGGTACATGTGAGTGTCATGGCCCCTTTCTATCTGACTGTGCATGCTGCTCTGGTTTCTTGTTTCCTATCAGCTGTTACATGTTTGGGCAGGCAGACCATGACATGTCCTGTAACACCTCCAGATTCCCACTACACTGTGGCTTGGGGGAATATATGTAGGGGTAATGTGTGAGTGGAAATGGAATATGTGTGTTCACACTGTCATGATAGTGCAGTGTTCAGTTTGCTTACCGGTATGTCACTGTGACTGTGGTGCAATTGTTTGTGGGTATGCACTTTCACACCAGTGTCTGTTTTCCACTGGTGTTATATCCCTGTAGTGCCTGTTATATTTGCAAATGCATGTTACAGCCACAGAGCTGGATTTGAGTAGTGTTATGTCAGCCTGCTTGTAGTTTGGATGGTGCTTGGTAGCTCAGTGCAGTTTCCCTACTGTTGTATGTCCACATATTCATAGGATGTACTGTTGTCTGGCCAATACCTTTGGTCTGGTCCCCATACCTGTTGTGTATTCCTGACACATCACTGAAATTAAGTGAGAATTGGGGTTAATAAGGTGAGAGTGGGATGTTGGGGAAGGATAGTAGGTAAATTTGGGGAGGTAAGTTGGGTAGGAAGACAGACAAGACAGCAGACAGGGGTGATATATGACACATGTGGGAGGTAAACACCTTGGATGGGGAGGGTGGTTGGGATTCGGATGCACACAAGCCCCCAAATGGATACAGTCAGACTGTCGTCCCCACCCATTGGCAGTCACCAGTGCACCTTCATGGCCCAAAGGTGGTTGTGCTGGGGGCTGAAGAGGAGGGGCAGCGTGACCCTCAAGATGTGCCAGTTGGCCCTCAAGCTGGTGCAGCTGATCCCTGAACTCCAATCGGAGGACGTTGTGCACCAATCCCTGGACCTGATTACAGATGATGGTCTCCTCTCCATGCCCGCTCCCGGGGGGTATGCCCCATCCCCTGAGGCAGTTCTACCTGAAGGTGGTGCAGGACCAATGTAAGAGGAAGGCGAGGGCTGGGTCCCAGATGTGCTGGGGCCTGGTGCCATGGCCAGATGAGGTGGGACAGGTGGATCCGCTGGGATCTGCCTTCCCAGATGTGCTATGGTGTTCAGGTTTTGAAAAATATGTTGGTTAGTCATGAATAACACATTTCAAGATTAGTTATAACAGCAAGCATGGGTGCTCCATTTGACCCCATGTAACAGTTTTGAAACAGTTGTATAGCAAATAGAGCACATGCATATATGGAACCGCAGGAGGCATTATAATGGCATGCAAGGTACATTGACAACAACAGGCCATCAATTATAGTATTTGAATGATGTTCCTTAATATTCAAGCAATTCAATATTTGTAGAACAATAAAACACAAGGCCCAACAGTAGACATTATTTACGTGTATACATTATTGATGCAGATAGGGGTGGGGGAGAGAGAGAGATGGCAATTAACAACTGTATAGGCTTCTATTTTTCACAAGTATACTGATCAGTACTCTACTCATTACTCTCCAGGTCTGACCACACTTTACATGTACCTATGGCCTGAGGTTGGACAGTGGAAGTGTTGTACACAGAGTATATTAGTAATGCCTTCTTACGGCTACTACAAACATTTCCTTACCTGGCAGACCTGTGGAGGAAATTTCTGTTAACAATACCTGACATTTTCTACACATATTCATATATTCAGGGTTACATATGTGACACTGAATGGGATGTTCTGCACTCGTGCTGTGTGGGTGTGCTATTGACACACTCTGCCAGGATTTCTATCAGTCACCCTGGTTATTGACAGCAGTGACCACTAGCCATGACAGCGTGACAGTTGAGGGACATGCATCGGAAAAAAAACATTTGACTGTATGTACTTATCTTGCTGTCATTTGCAGCCTTGGGGTTGGACAGTGGAAGTGTTATACACAGTATATTAGTAAAGCCTTCCTACAGATACTACAAACTTTTCCCTACCTGGCAGACCTGTGAAGGAAATATCTGTTAACAATACCTGACAGTTTCTACACATATTCAGGATTACATATGTGACACTGAATGGGATGTCCTGCACTCATGCTGTGTGGGTGTGCTACTGACACACTCTGCCAGGATTTCTATCTGTCACCCTGGTTATTGACAGCAGTGACCACTAGCCGTGACAGCATGACAGTTGAGGGACATGTATCGGAAAAAAACACTTGGCTGTATGTACTTATCTTGCTGTCATTTTCAGCCTTGGGGTTGGACAGTGGAAATGTTATATACAGTATATTAATAAAGCCTTCCTACAGATACTACAGACATTTCCTTACCTGGAAGACCTGTGGAGGAAATATCTATTAACACTTCCTGACAATTTCTACACATATTCACGTATTCTTGTGTTACAATATGCATTCAACTTATTACCACTGCGGGGATTCAAACTATGTCTATTTGTGCTAAAAAGGTACACCACTTTTGTGTGTCATCAGAATGAGCTCTTGTAGAATTGTTAACTTTTGCTTGACTTTTTACTCCCTACTACTCTCTGCTTTGCACACTCTGACCTTGTAGTTCTGACATTCATGCATGGCAGATGGTTCTTGTACTGCGTCTTCATACTTCGGCATATTACAATCTGGAAAGCAATGGTTAACACAAAGCACTGCTGCAGGGGAGAAACAATTAGATTTTACAGCTTACTATTCAGGGTTCAGATCTTGGTGCATGGCACATTTCATATAGTTGTTCACCCCTTTTACAGCTCCACATTCTTTGCAAGATGAGCCTCACTTCATGCTTGCTGTCAGAGCTATGGTTGCTGTGCAAAACATGTACACGTTTATATTCCTACCACAACATAACAAAGTAAATACAACAGTCTGGGGTTTTAATTTTATTGAAAGTTACAGAGGCCTTTATTGCTAAATATCTTGCACATCAGAACTAATCTGCTAATGGTCATTTATTAATTACACACAGTACACACTTTACCTACTGGTAGTTGACATTCTATTCCTTTCTATTTATTTTCCCTGAATGCTGCAAGCTAGATTTGTACTCACCAGCCTCCCGGTGCAGCCTTAGCAGCCTGTTTGCATGTGTGCCCACATTCATGTCCCTCTCATCTTCAGCTGTACAGGAGATAAAGAAACATTTATGCATACCTATCAATCACATACTCAGGCTGGACTTTGGGGAATGATGAGTGATACTGATACTTACACACTTCTGGAACATTCTGTGCCCATGTGTCTTGGGTTTACTGGTCCAAGAGCTCCCTCTTACTATGCTTGAGGTCAGCATAATGGTGCTGGACCTGCTCACAAGTTTGAGGGATGCCAGTAGCACTGGTGAGATCACATGCGAGATGGTTCCAGGCCTCTGCTTTGTATTGTGAGCCCTGGTACTGGTCCTGCAGCAGTCTCTCTTCATGGTCTTCCACAAGGAGTCCAGCCATGACCCTGGACTCCTAAATGCCCCAACACTGTGCCAAAAAACACGTACTCTCACCAATACCAGCCATAGTGCATGCAGTGATCAACTATAACTGATTATGGCTGTATTCCCACCTACAAGGTTTAAATAGGCCTGAATTCCCACACTTTGCCATGATTGGACGGTTTTGAATATGCTGAGCTGAGCTAAGTTACGGGCAAACCCACTTAGCTAAGGTTGGCAGTGTTTAAAGGGATAGATGTTGAGCACTGCTTACCAATGCACAAATCCACTTAGCTGGGCTACTTATTGCTTAGCATTTACATTTAAGCAATGCTTATACCAGCCTCATTACTGACATATTATAATTTTATGTTTATCTTCCATGACATCCCCCTATGAGCTTTCAGTAAATTATATTCTTCTGTGACTATACTGTATGGGGCACTTGTGTTTATATGGGGGTTTCACATCTTTTCTACACTGACATCTCACTTTTGGACCTGCTACACTACCCTAATTGACAAAAAAAGTTGCTACATAATTTAAGTTTATAAAATTAACTTTAACACTACTTTCCCATAGAAAGGGAAGTTGCCTGTCTTGGGACTTGAACTATGAACGCCTGCATGCAAAGCCAGGACTCTAACCACTACACTACCTCATCTTAGAATTTTTGCATCTATATTTGCATTTATCTCCTGTTGATGTTTAAGCTATGCTAAGTGGATGGCCATAATGCGCACACACGCTTAGCTAAGCTTAAACATTCATTAGGCTAGAAAAAAAGTTTCTATTATTATTATATTATATAAGTGAGTCTTGTGGTGTTCTGACAACTCATTGAGGACTGCAGTTGTGAAATAATGGCATTCATTTGACTTTTAGGCTTCTATCCTTCAGGGACTCTTGCTAATACATGTCCTATTATCTATCAACTTTCCAAGTGTGTGAGAGCAATATTTAAAATCTGTCCTTATTTGCCCCCCCACCATTTTAGGCTTTGTCCAGATTTTTTGCTCTAAGAGGTTGAGAGGTATGATGATCAATATTTTAGTTTTAGACTTTATATCCTTCTAAAAATGTATGTTAACACAACTCCTTTTATTCCAGACACTTTCTAAGGGTTTATCAGAGCAGTATTTAAAATGTGTCCCTATTTGGGGGCCTTTGTCCCCCCATTATTTTTGGCTTTGTCCAGATTTCTTGTGCTGAGAGGTTGAGAGGTATGAGTACCGCACAGCACTTTAGCAATGCAGGGGTGTGTCACAGAACTTTTAACACACCCCCTGCATGCTTTCTTATGGCCATTTTTATTTCGGTGTCCGTGGACACTGAAATTATTATTTTTTTCATTTCAGTGTCTGCGGACACTGAAATACTGGCATAATGTTAGAGCAAAGCTCTAATATTGTTCCAGTTCATCTTAGAAAGTGCCGTATGGCACTTTCTGAGTGCAGGGGGCATGTTTAGTGTCCGTGCACTACACTGACATGCCACCTGCACTCGTTCACAGTTCATGTCCATGTAGGTTAAACAGCAGCACACCTTCATGAATATGCAAGGTGCGTTGCTGTTCTACATGGACACAAACCACTCTGTGCAGGAATAGCATTATTCCTGCATGGAGTTTAATAAATCCTGGGGCCAGTTTTCCATAGTAATATAGAAGTTTTCTTTTTCTAGTAAAGAATTCTGTATTTCTCTGAATGGTAATTCCTGTCTTGTAAAACAAGTCTGTAGGCCCTTCTTAGTGACCTTTTGATAGTCTAAAGTTTTTATTGTCCATTATTCCTGTGGATAGACCTTTAGAGGGACCTTGTCTTTGTATGGTTTTTAAAGACATCGCAATAATTGTCTGTATAACCCTTTTCCCTATTCGTCTATTTCATACTATCTAGTAAAATATTCCCACTTCATGATTTCCCTTGATGTGAACTGGCTCCAGTACCTCAATCATTGACATTCTGTCTTTCACTGGTCAGAATGGAACAGATGGTGTGTATTCTATTGGGGAAAAGCTTTCAACCAGTCGAGAGCATTGGCCTTCTCTGATTGAAAAAACAAAAAACATTAGGGGAAGTGTGATTAGGCTACATTAAAGTTTTCACTGGAATGTGAGACCCATTTTTTGACTTCTATTTAGACCTAAATATTCTCCAAAGAGTACAAGTGTGATTTCTTTCTAATGTGGAGGTATAAGAGTCTGAAATTAATGCAAAGACCAGCTTGAAGTGTATTATCCTTCCATATAGAACAAACTATCTCAAACCCAGACCTCTTGTGTTACTGGCAGATAAAGTATGTTTTCAGATATCTTATTTTACCCTGATCCCAAACAAAATAAAAAAAAAAAGTTTTTAATGATTTTTAAGAAAAAGAAGCTAGGAGACCTTGAGTCTGGTATAACATCATGGGCAGTATAAACCGTGTCACAATCTGAATCCTTTGCACCATACTAAACAGCGAAATTTCCCGCAATTCAACATATCCCTTACTTTCTGAAACAGTATATTGTTTAGCTCAATACACCTATCCAGGGAGTCTGCCAAAGTCAGTTCTGTCCTTTGCACCATACCTAAACAGAGAAATCTCCAATATTTCAACATAGCCTGTATTTTCTGTAACAGTAATACTGTTGTTTAACTCAATACACCTATCCAAGGAGTTTGCCAAGGTCAGTGTCAAGTACGTCATTGTACCCTAACTATCCAAAAAACAAAAGTGTTGATGAGGTTTTAATTATTTATTTATTTATTTATTTATTTATTTATTTGCTATTTGTTAACTGAGTTAGTCCAATTGAGTCAGCGTCCTGTTTTCAATGGAGACCCAAGGAGAAAAGTTCCAAATTACAATACAAGACAATACTGTTTGTGAAAACATTTCAAAAGAAAAGATATACATTACAGGAAGTACAAATTTTAGACAGACTAGAATAAAAATAAAAACATAAATTACTGTGCTTAGAAAAAACGAAACGTTTTGTAGTAATTTCAGGCAGAACTACAAATGAGTATACACATTTGAGGTTACACATTGGAAATAGCTGATATTATGTAGGAAGATGTATGTTGGAGAGAGAAAATAAAGTTGCTATTGCTGTTGTCTTCAGAGCACAAGAGAGCAATATATATATATATATATATATATATATATATATATATATATATATATATATATATATATATATTACACACACACACACACACACACACACACACACACACACACACACGCAAACATACACACACACAATCAGGGGGGTTTAGGGAGTGCCACACTCCCTTCCCAACTAGAAAATACTTTTACACATATTTTGTGCTCTTTTGAAAATTACATTTTACTTTTTTCAACAGTGAGTGTACTTATCATGAAATCAGCTGTATAATATGTTCAGTTTGAACATCAGTTCACCTATATGCACACTGTGCATTTTATATTTATCCAAATGCATTTTTTTTAATTATCATTCATGTATATGATATTCAAAACCCTTTTCATATATGTCTTATTGAATTAGCATAAATACAAATTATGTATTCAATAAAAAAAAACAGTTTCAGCATTGGTGAAAAATATAATTTAGGTCATAACAAAAATAACTGAATGTCACTAGTGGGTACTGTCTGCGTCACAGATCATCCCTTGTCATAAAGTCCCTATCATCACCTCCTGTGACATGGTCAGTCACTCAGTCTGGGATGTCTGACTTGTCACCGAGTTCTTTGGCACCTTAGTAATTGATGATGACCGTGACCTACTCAACCTTCCCTACCTGCATAGCATAAGTGGTGATGTCTGATGCACAGGGTGATTCGACCACTATCGACCCAGGATAGCCTTCTGATATCACTGTATGCATCATGTTAACCTGTTTATGACACCACACTGTCACTTTGTACTCATCATGGGCCCATAGAGTTGAACTAGTTGCTAATGCTTCACCTGTGCTGCCAATATGTACTGTGCCCATCAATGTCTCAGTGTATGTGTTTTGTGGCTGCTGTTAGTTGGCTCTTTGCCTTGTTGTCATCTCTGGGTGAGCCTGGTGTAGTTGCTGTGACAAAGGCTGTGCTAGTTGGTCTAGAGATTTCCAGAAACAGGTGGATGGCCTGCCTGCTTCCTAGTAATTATATTATGTAGCATGCAGCATGCCACAGGCATCTTGCAGGTTGTGGAAGGGGTGTACTGCAATGCCTCAAGACATATGTGGTTAATGGAATTAGACCTTCAGTAGGTCAGACACTCAGTCTACAATGTTTGTGGTTTGCAGGTTGACAGTATTATACCCAGAGCCAGATCATGTTAAATGGGGCCCCAGGCAGGGTGATGGATCATTACCATCCCACAGCAGCCTCCACAAACTATTGCAGTGCTTCATTACTTGACTATTTCTCCCCAGTTATCATAAACACTGTTCATACCTGTCTGTGTACATACTATTTTCTTCTTTACTTCTACAATGATTAGATATTTGGATTTAATTTAAAACTTATTTCAAATTTTATAGAACAAACACTGATAGACATTTGCTAAACAAAACAATTCAGTCTCATGATGAAAACAGACTTAGAATGAACGGTAAACTTCTCTGCCCTTGAAATTCACATTCATTGAAATGCCATTAAAAGCCACATTCAAAGAGAACACATCTGGCCAGTGGCAGATTAAGTTTAGCTTTGGTCTGTTTTCAAACCATAGGCTCCTTGCTCACATTTTTAAGACCAAGCATACATGCATGTGATCTTTGATTCACCTTCCTAATGTTACTAAATTATATCCCTTGTATAATACAACACCATTTAAATTTCTAGTTTTTAACATTTTTTCAGTAAGCAATGAACCAAAATTTATGAACCAATAATAACAGAACTACCCATTTCAGAACATTTCAACCAAAAAGAACCCATTAAAACTTTGGGTCTATATTATAAGGACAAACATTCAAATTGTCAAACACCTAAACGTCGACAGTTAAACAGCGAAAGCTGAAAACTGTGAACAGCCACTTCTGCAAACTTTTTCATGTGGAAAAAATTGCTTGGCCATTAATGGGAATTTGCCCTTTTCCCTAATGTAGAGCAATCTCGGAGTTGGTATATTTACTTTGGGGGGTGTGGGGGGCAAATCCCCCCCCCCACTTGATTAGGGTTGAAATTTTGTTTCGCTGTCTGCCGGCCTAGCAAATTTTATCCCTGTGAAAAAAATTGCGGAAGTGGCTGTTCGTGGTATTCACCTTTCACTGTTTAGGTGTTGATGTTTAGTTGTTCGACAACCTAAACGTCCATCTTTATAATATAGACCCTAAAACTTCTGTCACTACAATCCACCTATATCAGTCAATATGCACAATCTCTACAGAAGTAAAAGAGATCTGGTTAGATCCACATTAAAATAATCTGTAACTAATGAAGAGGTTGCTGCTAGCAAATAACTCTATATTTCAGTGTTCCATCTACAAATTCAGTGGCTGATGCCCTTGAAGAATATATTGCCTATGTTACATTAAAAAAACATTGGTAAGGTGGTAATATTGCAATAGGGAATGGATGCCAAACTGACAACAGCTTCATAGTTACATCTCATCAAAAGAAGGACACATTCAGGACTGCAGCACCCACCCCCTTAACGTACAACACAGTATCAGCAATCCATCTACCTGTTGTGGGAGTAGAACCCACAGCCTTCTGCATCAAAAGAAACTATGCTACCTGTTGTGTTACTATTACTGATTTGAAATTTGCTAGCACAAGCCATGATGACCATTTAATAAACAAAACAGTTCCACATTCAAATAAGACTTAGCATAAGCAGCAGTAAACTTCTCTTCCCTTGAAGCTCACAATTCCTTGAAAATGTCCCAAAACTCACAATTCCATGAAAATGAACTGAAACTGATTGTCTAGTAGTCAGTGTAGGGAATACGGGCACTTGTCTCATTTAACTGAGGTACAGAGTTTGGGCCTGGTTAAATTAAGTAACCTGCTATCCCTGACTAGGGCTTTATGCACACACACCAGCAAAGCACCTTACCTTATCAATCATGCTTCTGATAACAGAACAATCGTGTGTTTAAATTCCATGTGCAGGCATGGAATAGAAGAAGTGAGCAATAGCAGGTATACGCGTTGAAGCAATCAACAGTACATGCATGCAGATGCATGACAAGATGTAAACGTTGCATTTGGAGGGCATTGTTAAAAACAAATGCCCTTAAAGAAGACTTGTAATTTTTTTAAATTTTAAATTAAAAAATAAATGTCGTGGCAGCACCCCTGGCCAGTGGGCACCTCTCAGCTGGCTGGGGTCCCGTCCTAGCCAACAGGGCCCTAGGTGACTGCCTATGTTGCCTAGTGCTAGATCTGGCTCTGGTTATATGCACTTTTGCCATGCTGTGTAAATTCTACATTGGTGTTGTCAACCAGGGTTTCAGTGGGTTTCCTGCATCACTCAAAACATTGCGGAAACAAATGGGGGGATGAGATATGTGCACTCTTCCTTTGGCCGTGTATATGCTTTATTACTGAAGTGCCTACACTTTGCAACTGGTTGACTCTGTGGAACTTCACTGTGCAGGAAACAGCAATATAAATGACTTGTATGCCTAATGTAGGAATCATGGGCACTGCCAGTGTGCCAGGTAGATAGAGCGTTTATCAAACCCTATGGATTGTATGGATTCTGGCAGTTGATAGAATGATAGCTCTTACTGCTGACATAATGCAGTTCATGAACTCCAGATCAGACCATTATTGTCTCATGTGTATGCTGTGCAGTACACAGTACTTTGTGAGATGGGTGATGTTGTAGAAGCCATGATAGTGGTAGCTCTCTCCTCTGGTATGTTGGAGGAAACAAATATGCTTATTCACATTTTAAAGTAGCATATCAATACATGGTTTACATGTTCTGTAGTCTGACATCTGTGATATGCACATTGTGTACCCTGTTTGCCTCTGGAAGCTCCCTGAATCTACTATAGAAAGTATAACACTTTCCTTAGTTTTCAACTGCATAGTAAGTTCACATAGCCAATAACCTGAGATCAGAATCAAACTGTGCACCTTATGTTTGTGAGGTAAAGATCTTAACCATTATGCTAAACCGAGCTCCTTAAGATTATATTACCCCAGATGGGACTTAAACCTACAATCTTCTGGCTTAGGAGGCCAGTACTGTATCTGTTAGGCTACTGGGGTCTGCCAGAAGACAGGTTCCACAAAGATATGAACTCAGATAGCTTGATTCAGAGTCCAGACTGCTAACCGCTACACCATGGAACCATTTGCCTGATACTCCTCATGAACCTGTCTGTGGGCAGTATTCGTCATCCAGTGTCTATATAATATCTCTGTCATCTCAAAAATGGGTTGCTAGCTGCTGGTTAGTCAGGTGGTGGTAGCTGATATGCTGCCGGTACTGTTTTCACTCCTGTCACTTGCTGCCACTTTATGCTACTGGGTGAGAGACAGCAGCACTTATAGATAATCAGCATTGGTGTGTGAAGGCTGCTACTACTCTTACTTTTTGGCTTGTGAAAAATGCAGCAAATTATTCTGTGGTTTTTGCTCTTACAGTGAAAACTTGCTGCATGACTGCACCCTGTGTCTATGAATCGTAGTCTTCTTTCTAAGATGCTAATTTGCATCTCATTCTACACTTCTTAGACTGTGCATCTTCATTTGCATGCCATTATATGATCGTGTGCATATTCCTATTTCCATGCTTCCTCACAGTTTAGTAGCGGTGGGTGGCTGGTATTATGCATCACAGCATACTTGCATGTGGCCATTTTTTCAGCAACAGAGCACCGCATACTACACAACTGGATTTTGAATACCAGCCATTATCTGTAACAGTAAAATATATTCTATAAGAAATAAAAGTGTAATAGTGCAACTTTAGGAACAAAATACTTCTGTTATGAGAAGCTTTGTGGAGTATATTCTGGCAAAAAGCCTGTGCCAGCCCTGCGCAAATGCACTGCACATGGCAATATGACAATCACCTCACATCTGAACAAGAAGTATGCTGTGGATGTGGTTCATTACCTCAGTATTCCACACAGACAGCTGAGCTGCATGCTCGTCTTTTGCTGACTTCACATATGACCACACTGGAGTGTTTGTACCTCAATCTCTTGCATCATAAATGAGAAATAAAGATCAGGGAAAAATAAGAACAATTAGTTTGCGCCAGAAACTCCTTTCAAAGGTATGCAGTTCATTCAGAAAACTACTACTGGAGATATATTTTCATGATACCTTTTCTGCCGATTTATTTATTTTGCCCTTGAAAACCTGATATGAGCTAGTGTACTCAGAGCTTTCAGTCATACAAAGCATTTTATATGTAATGCACAGGACATTCTGAAATAAAAGCAGAGAAATCCTTAAAAGTCAATGAAAGTAGGGAGATATGTCTTTATATCTGGGCTTTTCCAGTGTTCAGGCTATCTATAACTGTACAAATTGTGACAGGTTTGGTCTAGAACATGATGATTTAGAATCGTTATTTAAGCCTCATCAGCTGATAGTACATCATAAGGCTATTTTTAGTTGATGCAGGTCATGTAACAGGCAACTGGATAATCTAGGGTGACTTGTCTGGACTCTGGATGAACATTTAGCAATGAGAAGCTTGCTCTAGTTTTCTGCAGAAGCTGCTTAGTGTAGCTAACATACAGTGTATGTCAGTTATCACTGATGAAATTGCTTGCAGCAAATGCTGCCATCTTGTGGCCCCTGCTATGTGTTACCGCAGAGGTATCCAGAAAGGCAAAGTGAAAACACTTTAAGAAACAAATTCAAGAATCCTTTACTTTTTACAGCACTTCTGACACTTTTCCATCATACTTCTCAACTATACAGATTTTCACAGAATGTCCACATTTTTGACTCTTAGTTTTGTTGTGTTTCTCATAAAATTGCATTTTTTTTGGCAAATCATTGTGGAGTGAAGTCAGAAAATAATGACAGACATTTGAGATTCATGCTTTCTACCTTTCAGAAAATTCATGCTAATGAAAAATGTGTTATTCTATCAACTTTCTGAGTTTGCAAGATCAATATCTACAAAAATGTCCCTATTTTTGAGCCTTTGTCCCCCCATTATGTATGGCTTTGTCCAGATTTCTTGCTTCAAGAGGTTGAGAGGTACGTTTTCCATTCTTTTTAAAAAAATCTATAAGTATTACAGAAAGTTTTAGAAATTTACACATGATATGTCTATGACATGTTTGGAATATCCTTCTAATGCACAGTATATTAACTGTTATTGTAATCTATTCAAGTAGGTTAGTTGAATAGGTAATACGAACAAACTGTTACTTAACTTTAATTATGACAGTGTTTTAGTTATTCTAGGAATGTGGAATACACAGTTTTATTACATAAGATCCAAGAAGTCAGAAATGGTGAGACCACCTCCACCAAGAGACCAAGGCCTGCTACTGTTTGACCTCTACTGCTCAGAAATCAAGGCTAATGATGAAGGCCACTGGCTCACCAAGTTCACAGATAATTGTAAATTGGGAGCTATTATTGATTCCCCTCAAGACACCAGCATCTTGCAAGTGGGTTTAACACAGACAAATGACTGGTGCTAAATCCAAGGCCTAAAACTCAATGCCAAAAAAATGCAATATAATCCCCTTTTGGAAACTGTCAAGGGTCAACCCTGTAGTGAGGGATCTGGAAACATACATAGACAGCAATCTGGCCTTTATCAACACGTAGCTAAGATAATAATAAAATCACACTTTTGCTCAAATTATAGGTAAGGGTATGGCATCCAGGTCAAAAGAAGCTATAACACCACTCTACTGTGTCATTATCAGACCTGTCATTGAATAAAATGCCCCTTTTGGCATTTATCTATCCAGATACTTGCAACTGTTGGAATGCCCACAAAGGTTTCTTACCAGGAGAATTCAGGGCATGAATACCCTGTCCTCCACTGATCACTTAAAGGCTCTGAATCTGTATTAAGTGTCCTAAAGGCTGCTGAGATGGGATCTTTGCTTGGCTTACAGGGCTTCCTCAGACTGAGCCCTGATGGTTCTATTGCGCATGCACAAAGCACGCAGGACCAGGCACACTCGATCTAGGGAGCTGAACTTTGTTTGTGACATAAATAGAACATGTTGAAGAGACAGATATGTGTCCCAAAGGAATTCCACACTATGTATAGCCTCCCCATCCATGTAAAACAGAGTTTCTCACTGATTATATTCAAACAAAACATTGACAATTGGATGGGAAATTGTAAATTTACCCCCCAGTCTAGCCCTCATATTCCTTACAGACAGAGGCAGTCAATAAGAAAAGTATTATCTTAACTAATACTGCCCCTACAAATCCTTAGTTACCTTCTTCCTAACATGGCCCCCTCCTCCACATAGACGCCTATGATATTTAAGGACCCAAATGGTTTCAATGCGTGGCTAGGTTTGTAAGGGCCCTAGTGGTCATTGGCCTAGTAAGAACCTATGAATGTATAAGAAAAACAAACAGGCCTTCAAATTCCTGTCCATGAATTGGGTCTTCTTCAGCGTAATGACCTTCAATGTATTGAGCTTGATCTGCCATGGACACATACGACCATCCCATAGGTCTTTGTGATGTACTGAACTAATTTTATTTATTTATTTGTTTACTTATTTATTTCAGTTTGTTTTCCAGAGTAAAGTACTGATTGACAATGACCAGTTTCAGGCTGTACTGAAACCAGAACTGATACAATACTTTAGGTACACAACATGGTAGATATTGATTCCAAACATAAAGATACATGAGACAGGTGTATACATATATCTAAAGAATGAGGATGAATAAGTTATGAAGAAAGTATCAGAGCAAAGAAAGGAGAAACTGAGAAAGTGATGTGCACACACACACACACACACACACACACACACACACACACACACACACACAAACACATATATAATATATATATATTTATTTATTTATTTTATTTATTTTACATTTGTTTACCGGGCTAGTCCAACTGGATACATGTTCATTTTCAGTGGAGGCCCGGGGAGAAAAGCTCCGCTACAATACTACTTAAGTAAAAATAAACAAAATGTACCAAATAACATACAAATTAATAATAGAAAAAAACAATGTACTTTAAGCCTATGGCAGGATGTAATAGTATTCGAGTACAGTAAGAGATTTAGCAAAGAAAGATAAAAGTAAAGAACTTAATTACCCTATTACAACTTCATTGGAAGTTGAAAAAAATATTTATGTATGCCTTTATTACATATGGAATAACAGAAACAGTTATATAGAGGATAATTTAGAGTGTTAGATATAAGAAGAAAAAGAATGGGTGTAAAGAATCAAAAAGAAGGAGGTAAGAATGCTTAGTCAGGGTTATTGCAAGAGCAAAGCCAGTGGTTGGATAAGAAGAGTTTTAGTTTAGTTTTAAATATTGGGAGTGATGTTTGAGTTGTGAGGTCTTGAGGTAGTTGATTCCATATTTTACCAACCGAGTTGGAAAATGTGGAATCACCTGCTGTGTTATTAGATAGAGAAGTATGAATCAATATTTTGTTAGAGGAGCGTAGGTTTTTTAGATTGTTATAGGGTTTTATGAGGATGGAGAGCATTGGAGTGTTGTCAGGGTGGTAAAGGGCTTTATGGGCAATTGTAAGTTGACTAAATTGTATTTGGTGGAGTAATTCTAGCCACCCTAATTTTTAGATTGAAGCAATGATGAGTCCTGTATGGAGGCTGTAGCAAATCTGGCAATGTTGTTATATGATGTAGATAGTTTGTTAAGATTATGTTTAGAAAGATTAGTATAAATAGGGGAGGCATATAATAGGGTAGATATTAAGTGGGTTCTAGCTATTGTAGTTTTAGCTTCTGGAGTAAGGAAAGATTTGATTCTATAGAGAGAACCTAGTTTTCTGTTAGTCAATTTTATTGTAGAGTTAATGTGAGTGTCAAATTTTAGTTGATTGTCAATTGTAATACCCAGGAGTTTGGTGGTTTGGTCTGGAGAGATAAGGGTGCCATTGTTGGATGTGAGTGTGAAATTAATGGAGGGAGACAAGTGAGTGGGAGTAAAAATCAGGAGTTTGGTTTTCTTTGGGTTAAGGAGGAGACAATGATTAGAGAACCATTGCTCTATAGCAGTGAAAGTGTTTTGTGTGAGAGAATAAAGTTCCGACTGTGTTGGGGCTGAGGAAATGATGGTTGTATCATCTGCATATTGAATGCAAGTTGATAGGGGAGTGGCTAGGTGAAGGTCATTTATAAAAATAGAGAATAGTAGAGGGCCTAAGATAGAACCCTGAGGGACTCCTATAGAGGTGGGGAGGAGATCAGAGAGATGGTTATGCCAGAGTACTGCCTGTTTTCGGTTGTCCAGATAAGATGTGAACCAATTTAAGGCTAGATTGTCAAGAGAGAGGGACTTGAGACGATGGAGAAGAAGTTGGTGGTTGACCATGTCAAAGGCTTTGGACAGATCAATGAAGAAGGCTGAGGAAGGAGTATTATTGTTGTGTTTTTTGTTAATAGAGTCGATAAAGGATAGTAAGGCTGTAGTAGTACTATGGAATGGGCGAAAACCATGTTGGCACTTAGCTAGGAGGTTGTGGCTTAGTAGATGATTTAGTAACTGTTTGTGGATGCATTTCTCCATTATTTTTGCAAGTGGAGATAGTAATGCTATGGGGCGGAAGTTGGAGTATTCAGTAGAATCACCTCCTTTGAACAGTGGGATGATATATGAGATTTTCCATATAGATGGAATTGTACTTTCTTTTAAGGTCCTGTTAATCAGTATAGAGATGGGGTAAGCTATAGCTTTTGCACCAATTTGGAGGAATTCTGCTGGTAATTTGTCAGCAGAGGGGGTCGTAGGTTTTAATTTTTGAAGTAAGGATGATATATAAGTGGTGGGTATGGGTTTGAGGTGAAATGGAGGGGGAGTGGGGCTTTGAGTTAATAGTTTGGAAGTATCAGGGCTTTGTTGGTTAGCTAGCTTTAGGATGGCAGAGGTAAAGAAATTATTAAAGGCATTAGCTGTTTGTAATGGGCAGTCGGGGTTAGAATCAATTGGATTTGGAGTGGCAACTTTGCCAGGGGATAACAGCATGTTAATAGCGGTCCAAAATTTATGTGGTTGGTGCAGGGATGACTGTTGTAGCTGATTATAAAAGTTCTTTTTATCTTGTAGGATGGCTTTTTTTGTTAAATTTCTTTGTTGTCTGAAAGTGAGGTGGTCAGTTGTGTTTTTTGTGGTACGCCATTTAGCCCAGGCTTTGTTCCTATTAAGGATTAGCTTCCTAGTATTGTTTGAGAGCCATTGGGCTGTTTTTGATTTTATGCGTATAGAACGCATTGGAGCATGATGTTCAAGGATTGTCAGAAAGGTATGATTGAAGTAGCTAACAGCTTCGTCTATTGGGAGAGATTTAAGAGCTGACCAATTAACTTGCATAAGTTCATTTTGAAACAGAATGGGGTCAAAACATTTTTTGCTACGGGATGATTTAACTTGGGTAGGGATAGTTAAACTTGTTTTATGCCTTATGATATATGTTAGGGAGTGGTCGCTGAGGTCATCTGGGAGGGTTCCTGTTGTATACTTTTGCCATGGACTATTTATTAGTATCCAGTCAAGTATACTTTCTTTATTATTCAGTTTGTTTATTCTTGTTGGGGAGTTAATGATTTGAGAGAAGCCATGCAGGTTAATAAGGGTGGATGGATAAGTATGTTTACATAAATTCCAGTCAATATTAAAGTCTCCTAAAAGTATTGTTTCTTGAAGAAGATTTAGAAAGCCAGTTTAATAGGTCTTCTAAAATAGTGGGATTTTTCCTGGGGAAGATAGGTACAGATAATGTTAACTGTTTTGTGAGGGTTGAGCTGAAGTTTGGAAATAATTATTTCAACATTAATGTCAGATGGAAGGGTATGATTTGTTTTACTTATTTGCAGTCCGGTTTTATAGAGAATTGCAACCCCACCACCTTTTTTGTTTAAGCGGTCTTGTCTGAGGATGTTATACCCTGGGGGGATGATTTCATTATCTTTTATTGTGGGTTTGAGCCAAGTTTCAGTTAGACAGAGAATATCAAACTGTTGGATATCTAGAAGGGCATGAATTTGTGGTATTTTATTGCAAATGCTACGTATATTTAATTGGGCAATTGAAAGTGATTTGGGGGGTTTGGTGGATGGTGTTGGTTTTATTGTGAATTGGTGGCAGTTAGAGGATGGTGGGGGTGAGTTAGGGCCAGGGTTGGGGTGGATGTCGCCATCTATTAATGAGGAGATTAATATAGGGTTGTAAAATTGAGGAGTTTTGCAGTAGTAGTTAAAATGTTTTTAGGCTATAACTAGGGTATTTAATATGAGAAAGTCGGTGATATTTAGCTTGAAGGTAGAAAGTTTTGTGGATGGTATTGAGATAGCCCATTGTTAGAGCTAGAGGAGATGTTAGGGTTTGTTTGTGTGGAGTTGTTAGAGTGAAAGGAAGGGGTTGTTCATAGGAGGTTGAGAGATAGGTGGAGATGAGAGTAGTTAGGAGAGTTAGGAGTAGCAAAGGTTGATATTGATTAGACATGTTCAGAGAATCTGTAATTGTACTTGAGTGGGAGGGTTGAGGGCAAAGTGGTGAGGAGAGTGGGTAGGTGGAGGAGGGAGGGGATAGTTCTAGAAGGGGTAGAGGTAATTACAGGATTTAATTGGTTGTAGGAAGAAAGGGGTGGGACTATTGGGTATGAATGTAGAGGTGCTAGGGGCGGGTGGGATTTGGGGGCAGGGAGGGGAGCGGAGTGAGCCCGTAGGGCGAACGGAGTGGGAAAGAACAGAGGCAAGAGTCAGCAGCAGAAAAAGTATCAGCCACTGCTGCCGAGAGAGCTGTGTAAGCAGGTAAATTGTGAGAATGAGGAGGTAATTTAACTAAAGTATCGGAAATGTAGTAGAGGGGCAAGTTATCAATGGTATTCTGCTCAGGGGTGAAGGAACCAGGATATGTTTGGAGAACTAAGCTCAAAAGATATCAAGTCAGCGATTTGGGAGAGGAGGCAAATAAACAACCAGATATAATGCCCTGTAGGTGTTAGGTGCTGCCACCTAGTGGAGGAATAGGAGTAGGCAGGCTGAAAAGGGGGGTAGGGGGGTGGAGGTAGTAGGGCTCAGTTGATCAGAGGAGTGTATAAATATATATATAGTTTTGATATCTACTGGAAGAGATAATGCTTGGAGATGAAAACAAATGCTTGAGTAAAGGAGGCTACATAGACTGATATGGGGCATTTGCACTTCTCTGTTTTACCAGGTGTCCTTTAAATTCTGGTCTGAATTAGGTATACATGGGAATATCCTTTAGAATGAGGGGGAGTTCATGCCAGAGTCTGATGGCTAGTAGAGATAAGTTCTAATTGCAGTGTGAAGGATATTGTTTGCCCCCTCCCCATTTACATCTGCTTTCCAAACTACCATCTCTAAATATAATCCTTGTGAGGATGTACCACTTCCGAAAAAAGGAGAAATAATTATTTTTTTCTTCATGTTGCTGTAACCTCAAAGACAGTATATTTAGAGATGGGAGGAGTGGGGAAAGTGTCCTATATGGGGAGGGTTCAGAGGACAAACACCTCTGAAAAATGCTTTAAATGCCCTTTAATACAGTTAAGTGGTGGTCTTGAGGAGTGACAAAATTATGAGACTGATAACTTTCATATCAAAGGGTTCTGCTCTGATACTTCAATGTAGAACCAAAACATTTTCCATAGTTTGGGATTTTTTTAATTTAAATTATTTTTAGTCCCCTTCTCCCATGAAACACCAAGGCCAGATCTGCTCTCAATCCATTTTTTTACCTATGGATGGTGGCTACTATAATCAGATAGAGGAATGGAACATTTTGAATGTTCTAGACACTTCTTGTGTTATCCAGAAAGTGTAGTACAATGTTTAGTACGATGAATCTTTTTGAGTGCGGGTTTCTGTTTGCCTACACTCACAGCTACAGTGCATGTACTTCTTAGCAACCATGTGAGTCTCATGTTCTTCACAAACAAGCTACTCACTTAAGCCTTCCCCCAGGTGAAACAGTTGTGGCGGAACTTCACTCAGGATAGGGCAGTCAGCAGTGGTCTATCATTCCCTTGATTTCTGGCCAGCATCTGCACCAACTGAGTCAGTAATCAAACTTGTGTCATCTAGACCATAGTCTAGGTCAGAACTACTGTAGTGTAAGCTGGTACTAATGTTTGGTGTTTGTGGTCCATATGCTGTTTTCTTTCCATGTTTTCTGTTATTTTATGAAAAGCTTAGCCCTGACTGCAACCCAGGTGGCCATGGCTCAGCTACCATCCTGGTTGCTGGAGAACCCAAGAGAGGATGTGACTAAGAAACCCACAGCAGCTTACCTCTCTTTGGAGGAGCAAGGCAAATTTGTCTATTGGAAAGTTTGCTGTTACAGCTTTACTGCATGGAGTATATGGAATGAGGTAAATTATCTGCGGTAACCTTAGAAATTAAATTTTAATGCACGGAGGTAAGTAGGATAGTGTACTTGTAAACAGGTTTTTAGCTTGAATGAAGTCTTCTGTGCTGGATATCCTCTATTTAAAAACAATTCTCTGAGTGTTCTTACCTCACTTAAAAGACCTCATCGTCAGAGGTCATCCTGCTTAACCGTACTAACTGTCCCTTTACCACCCCTTTCTTCTGATGTGGTGGATGGGAACTAGTATAGTACAAATAAGAGTTGGAAAAGGTTTCTTTTCTGTAAACCTTAGATGCAAAGTGACCATTGTTTTTGGTAATGTGAACATCCAGGTAAATTAGTTCATGTTGCTTGAAATTAAAAGTAAACTTCAGAAAATCAGTAGTGTTATTTAAATATTCTACAAACTTGTCAAAGTTTTCATGTTCGCCAATCCACAAAAAACATAAATCGTCCAGAAATCGACCATATAAAATCCAATAACCTTGGTAGGGTGAATTCAAAAGGTACTTGTTTTCCCAATAGATCATAATAATGTTGGCATATGTGGGAGCACAATGTGCCCCCATGGCTACTCCCTTTTCTTGTTTAAAATATTCACCCTGAAAGTATATGTAATTATTTTTCAAGACTGTTTCCATAAGGGTTAATACCACTCTAAAGTCTTTATGTGAGGTTTTTTTGCTATCAACTAACATTTCTTCAAACCATTCCATGCCGAGATTGTGTGGTATACACGTAAACAAATCCACAACATCCAGCGTGCCAAATGCAATGCTGTCACAAAACAAAGAAGGTTCCAATTTTCTCAAAAAATCCCAGGAGTCTACCAATACATTCTTGTTTCCTTCTAACACACATTTCACCTTTGAATCCACAAACTTGGCTAGTGGTGCTGTCACGGATCCTTCTGCTGAGACAATAGGTCTTAGCGGTGGGTCCTGTGAATTTTTGTGCATCTTCGGGATTCCAAATATGCATGACACCTTTGGCTTCTCCACGTATAAAAATTTATGTGTTTCTAAATCAATAGACCCCTCTAACAATAGGTCATTTAATAACACTCTTATTCTTTTGTATGCAATGTTGATTTCATTGATAGATACTCTGGAATACTTATCAGAGTCATTAAGAATAGCCATCATTTTCCCCTCGTATTGAATACTATCCATCAATACCACCCCTCCACCTTTATCGGGTTTCATGACCCTGACACACCTGTTGTTGCTGATTTCCTTCAGGACATCCTTTTCACTAGGAGTTAAATTGGGGTGTACATATTGATGGTTCAGGTTTGATCGTAGTTCTCTTTCCACTTTTAATTCAAAATTTCTAAGTTGTGGGTGCAATGGTGGGTTGAAAGTACTTCTACGTTTCAAACATTCATTTCCAATACTTGTATTTTTTCCATTAAAGAACAACTCTAAATTTTTCTTCCTAATGAATAGTTTTATGTCAACAAGTAATTTAAAAATATTAGTTCTTTGATTGGGAATAAAACCAAAACCTTTTATAAATAAATCAAAAAAAGTTTTGTTAATCGAAACACTAGAAAAGTTAAAAATGTTAAAATCCTTAAATGCCCATTTGTTCCCTTCATGTGTAAAAACATTCATTAATTCCAAGCCTGCCCTTTCCTCCACTGGGGCCTCCAGGCCCTCCCCATGTAGTTTTTTGAACAATAGTCCACAGGTTCTTTATCCATTAGTCTTTCAGACCTTCTTAGTGGGGGATACTCAGCCACATCATTGTTACTATCCCCAATCTCAGCCTCTTCCCACACTGTTTCACCAAAAGGTTCTTTACCCCATCTTCCATAACCCCTATAAGAGCTATGACCCAGACATGGGCACAAGGTTATATGCCTCTGCTGCTAGCCTATACACTTAAAAAATGACAACAGCAAATACCTATAACCACTTTAAGAGTTGCTGGTTCTGTCATAACATCTCTGCATCTATTGCTGGTACTTTTAAAGAGTTCTATTCTCAGCTCTACAAAGATCCAGGTGAAGTTTTTTCTCATTCTTAGAACTCCACTTCTAAATTTCTGTGAGGTTTGAACCTCCACAAAGTTGACATGTTTACTAGGGATAAGTTGTTGTTGTTCTGTCCTATAATGGAGGAAGAAGTTAAGGCAGTTTTTACAGATACCTCATAATGACCCTAACAAGAGTTGAAAATTATTGGACAATATCTCTTATAAAATGGAAAATAAAGTATATGAAAAAATGCTGTTGAATAGAATACAGCCCTTCTCACCTATGAAATGCAAACTGGTTTTATGAAAGAAAGGTTGAGCATTGATCACACACGAGCTCTGATTTTATTAATACAGAACAAATATAAGAATACCTGCCCTTCTGCAACTATATTTATTTACACAGGAAAAGGCTTTGGCACAGTTATATGGCATTATATCTGGGAAGCTTTAGCGGCATTTGGATTCTCCATAGCCTTTATCACTGCAATTAAGACATTATATTGGCAATCAAGAGCCGGTATATTAGCAGAATCTACAATTTCTAAAACTTCCATTCCTCAACATACAGATAATAAAAATCAATCAACTACTACCTACAGTTCATGTTTCAAACATACTATAGTTGTGGCCCTAGACTCTGACTTGTGAGAAAATGTTGTATATGTAGATTTCTTTTGGCATTTGACAGGGTTAACTACACTTTGCTGGTGGCAAAACTTGTTTCAATGGACCTTTCATTTCAGCTTTTTAGCCAAACACAAAAATATTTGTCAGGAATGGTTATACAATAGGAAATGGACAATATCAGGGGAAGGTGTTATTGAAGTGAGCCACACTGTCATTTATGGAGTTCCACAGGGGTCAGTCTTGGGACTCTATTTTATCTGTATTTAACAAGTATTGGGTTTCATATTTTTATTGTCGTTGTGATTTATGTGAACAACATTAAACTTAGGAAAATGATTAAGTAATCAGCTGATATTTTATGCCTACAGCCTTCTTTAAATTAACTACCCCAGTGACGGCGAACGTTTTGGGTTCGGTGTGTCAACAATTCGGAAAATGCCTAACTTGACTCTGCTTGCATGTCACCCCCCCCCCAAACAAAAAAAATAAAAAAATAAAATAAATAAATAAATAAATAAAAATAAATAAAACATCATGGCTGTCAATACATCAGGGATAAATCTCAACAGAATCAAGGACAAATCTAGAAATAAGAGACATGGACAGTTTTAAACTACTAGTACCATTAATTTGAGAGACTAACAGAAAAAAATGAATGTGGATTAATATACATTTTCTTAAGTAAAATTAGTCTATAAATCTAATTGTTGTCATTATTAAGTATAAAACATTGCCAGTTTTAGAAAGGATTAAGAGGGACAGTTAAGAGGAATTTAAAACAGCCCTTTGCAGAAGTGCAACCACAAAGAGAAAACAATCTCAGCGCTGCCCTTTGCAGACTCTATCGAGAAAGTATACCGAAATAGTCTTTGAGGTTGATAACTTCCCTACGTCTGAAGCAGTGTTGTTGAACTGGCTTCTGGCAGAAAATAATTCAGTGGACTTCACACAAGCAGCAAATACAAAAGCAGTTTCATTGGTAACGTGGGTGTTGGTGAACGCTGGTGTGTTACCCAAAATGCTGTGGTGTGTCACCTTTGACACTTGTGTCATAGGTTCATCACTGAATCATGGTCTTTAAATAACAGTGTGGTTATAAACTGCCAGCGATGGAGCTAAAAGATAAAAATAGTGAAGTAAAGTGCTACCTGAATGTGACGCACACAGCTAAGGCTTCTGTCTTTGAGGTGTTCAGGTTTAACCAGTTGTAAATGACCCAATGGGAAACAGCATCCGGATTGTCCAATAACATGCATATATAGTATATGTTCCTGAGGGAAGGAGATGTAAATCTGTGTTTCATCAGCATTGCAGTGACAAGATAATCCTCTCTAGTTGCTTATCAGGAGACTTTAGACCAACTGATTGAGTTCCAACAGACTGAACACAACTGGTCAAAGCTACATTTTATTGGAGATTGGATGCTAGATATTTAGCAAATCTGGAATCACTATTGTGTGATACTATTATGCTCTTTAATGAGGAGTGCCACTTCTTTTCCTGGCTGTGGAGTTAGACTGTATACGTTTAAATGGTGTGGGATGTTTTCCACATACATAAGGGTGCACAAAACACTTACTTCAGTCGTTGCAGGTAGGTTATGGGGTAATGTGCTTTTGATCAGATGTGATGAAGCAATAGTTTGACAAGCAATTAGGCATCAGTTCTTCTTAGGCGGTACAACATTTGATTCTGACAAGATTATAGAGGGGAAAGACTGAGCATTGAGTAAAGTAATAGACCTGAATTGGAAGCTTGTGGAACTCCTCACTCCAGAAGGGTTGTTTAAAAGAGAAACTAACCTGTAGGTAAATTCAGAAAGACAGGAAGCAAACAATTTTAAGTTACCATGATCCACATTAGTAGGATCCCATGATTCATAGTGTTAAATGCCACAAGGAGATCAGACATGACCAGTAGCACAATAAAAGAGTTGATCCCTTGCCATCATGAGCTTTTATGTACTATGTTAATGAGGGCAGTCTCAACAAAATGTCAAGAGTCAAAACCAGAATGATAAAGGACCATTAGATGACCTTACCCAGACATGGAAGGTTAAGTATAAGGTGCATTTATCAAGATTATTGAGATTCTACAGTGGTTGCTTTAGGACTAGGATAACTACATTTCTAAGTGGCATGAAGAGTTGAAATGATTTTATTTGAGATACATGGTCCATAGATAAAAAAAAGTGTTTGATGGCTTATAAAAATTCATGATTAGGAACCATGAGTGTGAGCAGGGCTGTGGAAAAAAATTTACTGGCTGCAGGTGTGTGTGTGTGTGTGTGTGTGTGTGTGTGTGTGTGTGTGTTTAGGTGTTCTTGCATGTGTGGGGCAGAAATTATATTATAGCAGGTTATATGTAGGAATGATTAGGTAGTGGTACCAAATTAATGTTTGTTACTATATGTAATGGCATAATTTGTGCATTGCTTGGTGGTGAAATCTATAGATCTGTTTTTTTATTAGTTGGAGATTAAAGTTGTTAGTGGGTAATGCTACTGTTGGAAATGGGTGGACATATTTTAAGATGCATACCATAACTTCTTGTACTACAACCAGTGTGACTTCCTTAAAAAAGAGGTAGTAGAATGAACTCTAGTCATTACGTTTTTTCAAAAGCCTTTGAGTACAGAATGGACTGAATGTCTGGGTTATCAAATGGGAGTATATTAATATAAAAGCAGAGTAAGAGCTGAGTCAGTAGTAGTCCTTCGAATATCCTTTTGTGATGGAGAATGGACATGAAATGGAGAGGGATGCCTACAGTCTGAAGGCCTGATTTGTAACGTAGCTGCGCAATCTACAGATTAATTGCAAAGGTTTATAATTTTAGAGTTTGATAGTAATAGGTTGGTGGTTTTTATTATCAAAGTTTCAATCAGATCACTGACAGATAATTAATGTAGGAGATCTTGATCTATGCTATGATAAATGGCATTTGTCAAAGAAAGTAGGGCTAGGGAGAAGCCTTGCAGCTCATTCTAGAGTAGGTCAATGTTTAGGTGATGGTATTTTAGACAATAATTAAATGTATTAGTGAATGAAGGTATATAGTGGTGAAAATATTTGGGAGAACTAGAAGAAGACCTGTGCTTAGATTTAGGGGATAAACACTTCTTTTCACAGTAAAACGACATTAGATACAGAAAGTTATTAAAATTTTTTAGCAGGCATGTGTCCCTGCAAACAAAGCATACTCTTTATAATGGAATATGAAAGCCATCTGCCACAGATTAGCTGTAAAGAGGGCAT
Source organism: Protopterus annectens (assembly GCF_019279795.1). Lineage (NCBI taxonomy): Eukaryota > Metazoa > Chordata > Ceratodontiformes > Protopteridae > Protopterus > Protopterus annectens. The sequence goes on from NC_056727.1 coordinate 1,116,213,808, forward strand.
TTGTAGAACTGCTTGCTCATGTCTGTTAGAGGAGGTCATGTAATGTTAAATGTAGGGGAAAATTAGAAGGGCAGGAAAACGGTTTGTGCTTAAGATATAAGCATTTATGGTTTTATGAGCCAAAGACAATATCCAAAACACTATATCCAAGAAATTCAGATAGATATTGGTGAAGATACATAGGCTGTTATTTATTCAAAGACCTGGGATAGAAGTTTATTTTTTTCATAGGTTCATAGGTTCATAGGTTTGTACTAAGCTAACTGCCCTTGCGAGCCATTTTAAGCCTAACCAATTATCCCTTGTGAGACTCAAACCCTGCACCCTGTGTTTGTAAGGCAAACACCTTAACCATTCTACCTGTTAAGAAGTTAGTTTCACTACTGAACATTTATTTTACTCCCGAGGCTTATTTGTTACTTGGTACTGTAGAATTATAATTGTAATTATAATTATAAATGAATACAACTGACAGCTGGATTTGAATTTTCACCCTATACTATCTCACTTGGAGACAAGCTGTGACTACAGGTGATCTGTAGCAGATGAAACTTAATGGTTATGTAGTTTATCAGTTATGCTTGCTTAGTGTTCTTACAGCATTCAGGCCTTATGGCCATTAAGGAACAGTGACTTCTCTAAAAATGAAACAAAAACCTTGTCACCGGCTGAAGCATCAAGATTTCTTTTAAAAGCATCTAGGTTGCTAAACTGCCTAAGCCATTTTGGAATATTATTCCACAATTTAGTCATTTAAACTGTAATAAAGTTCCTCCTAATCTTTGCCCTTCCCATTAACAACTTAAAAATTATTTAAGTGTCCTAGAACAACTAAATAGAAAATATTTTATGTGCAGTAATCATTTACCACATATGTATTTTTAACTTAAAGAAAACAACTTTAAATCTTTACATCTTCTACCAGTGGTTCCGAAACTTTGCAAGCTGGAGGATCCCTTGAGTTTATCATACAGACCCCCAGGGGTCTGCGGACCCCAGTTTCGGAAACACTGTCTTATACCATAATCTAACTTTGATATAGAGGGTATTCCTTTTATAAATTTTGATTTGAGTTCACATTCTCTAACATTATTAGTTAAATTAAATTATATGTACAAAATGTATTGTGGTCAATAATTGGTCTAATATATGTTTTCTACACTATGGTTAAACAACTTTCATCTCTGGTAGTAAGATTCCTCAACAAATAACCTATATAGCTGACTGCTTTTGTACATATTACATTAGCACGATTAATAAAATATAAATTTGAAGTTATAATAATGCCCAGGTCTTTATATTCTATTACCTCTTTTAACTGTATACTATTTAGATTTATTAGAAAGTTAAAAATCTTATTTGAGAAGTGTCTCTTATTGATATCTAAGAGGAGATCTTATTCAGGTATGTAGGTCATTTAGAGACAATTACCTCTGGGAATGTTTGGGGTTATCAAAAAATACTAGAGAATCATCAGACAACACAGAAGTACAAGTAACATTGTTGAAAGAGGATGTAGCCATGAGTAAGAACTATTTATATGCGCACCCCAAAAAGATACCAACCTGGATAACAACAGGAAAGAACAATACTCCTACTTAAGAGTGAACCTGCAAGCTACTCTAAGCATTATACACCAATAACTTGCCTTCCAACTACGTATAAACTATACACTGGAATTAATGCCGACAGAGATTATAGTCATTTAGAAGAAAATCATGACAATAGAACAAAAAGGACAATAAAAGGGCAATAAAAGAAAGTCATATGGACCCAAGATAGTGGGCTATGCACTTGTTGGTTTACAAAGTCTATTGAACATGTGGGAGAAGCAGACAAATGTAGGTTTTGTAAAACAGAACTGGAAACAGTCTCACACCTCATTGCTGGTTGTGACATACTAATGGCAGAAGGACTTTATACTGAAAGGCATAATAATATGGCAAAACTATTGCACTGGGGATTGTGTAAACATTATGGTATTGAAGTTGCTGAAAAAAACACTGGAAACATGAGCCACAAAGCAACATAGAAAATGATGAAGTCTACATCACATGGGATCACCCATTACCAACAGTTCAAAAGATAGATGCAAGAAAACCAGATAAAATGGTCCATAAAAAGAAGATAAAAGTAGCACTGATCATTGAAATCGTTACACCCAGTGACTACAGTGTCTTATGTACAGACAGACACAAAGTCATAAAGTATCAGGATTTGCAGGCAAAAACAAGAGCAATGTGGAAGGAAGATACCCAGACAGTTCCAATAGTAATAGGAGCAATGCATCTTATAAAAAAAATCTACAGTCATATTTAGATATGTTACCAATACATGTAATGCCATACGAATTGCTGAAGGAGTCATTTCTGGGCACATTACAGGTACTGCAAAGAGCACTTCTGGCTGACATTAAATATTGAAACAATACTAATTTCATGAACTTTAATCATAGTTTGACTTAGGAATGGGGTCCATTGGTATTAGAAACCCAAAAGACTTGGCGAAATTAAAAAAAAGACTCTATAGAATTGAGAAGTGTACTAATTGGTTTTCAGACAGAGCAGCTGATACATGGAATAGGCTACCAAATTACATAAAGCAAGTACTAGTTTAGATGTTTTTAAGAACAGCTTGGACACTTATTATGGGAACAAGTGTTTTGGTAAATTGGCAGGCTAGAAAAATTAATGCCCATGCTTGAAATATTTGTATGCATGTATGTATGGATGGATGTAAGTACATGATCTTACATTTGTCCAGACTAAAACTGAACCCAATATTTATGGCCTTTTCTAGAAGGTTTAAATATTGATTAAGTTTGTCAACATCAGAATTGTTTTCTGTTATAAAGCCACTTTTGCAATCTGCATACTTATTGAGCCAGAATTTAGGATGCTTTTGAATACTGGAGAAAACCAAATTAAATAACATTGGCCCTAGTGCATACCACTGAGGAACACCCAATGTAACAGGAAAACAATCTGAAAGTGTATAACTGTTAATGTTATATTTAATAACGTTTCTAGATGGAATTGAATGGAAGAGTATCAGATGCTTTAGCAAGGTCTAGGAAAATCACCCCTGTAGGCAGGCTCCTGTCCAAAGTCAAGATTATTTGATCCAAAAAACTCACCAGGTTACTCGTGGTAGACCTAGACCTATATTTTTTAAAACTATGTTAGTCAATATCAATGACTGATAGATGAGTACTAAGACAGTTTATTAGTTCCAAAAAACATCTTTCAAAACATTTACCAGCTAAAGACATTAAACGTATTGGTCGGTAATTACTAATTAGATCTTTTCTATCTTTCATGTGTATTAGGGATACCAAAGATAATTTCCAACAGTCTGAAACAAAACCATTTTAAGACATTTATTAAAAGCTGAACATAGTATTGTTATTATTAAACATTTCACTCTTGATGAAGAAATAATAGATATTTTATCAGGACCCATGGTAAATAAAACACACACACACACACTGTTTAACAGCTTGATACAGCAAATGCCGTGGCCTGACTCCATGTACAGAAGTTTCTCCATAGTGTAGAACTGATCCAAAGTAAGAGTAATACAAAAAATTAATCAGGGCTAGTATACAAACCGCTTAGGCAGGAGTATGTCTGCTAGAGCGAGAGTCTCCAAGTACCAATAATCAACTGCTTTAACAGCACCATGACAGTCATGAGCAAACGTTTATCATTGGATATATCTCTGAGCTAAACTATCAGGAACTGAACCTGATGTAGACATAGAAAATTAGAGTGCACAGTTCACAAAAGTAAGCTAAATCAAATTTACCTTAAGGCTCAGTCCACTAATTTTGCCACTGAAGATTCCATTTTAAGATGCACTAGCTCTTAGACTTTATGCACTTTGTGGACATCAAATAACTTTATATTCTGTTATGAGGGAGGGCATTTCAGGATTAGGGAGCAGCTGAGACATTGCACTATTTGTCCAAGATAGAAATGATCACCCAGTAACAGTACAGGGAATGCTGTGCCTATAAGCAAGGTATTGAAGGCTCTTTGATGGGTAGCATGACTTATGATTAATGTATCTGATCTTCCTGATAAAGAATATATATATATATATATATATATATATATATATATATATATATATATATATAAAAAAATGCCTTGCTATACTGTGAATGTTTTTTTTTTTTTGTTTGTTTATGTTCCACTTTCAGTCTGGTCAAAAGGGAGCTGCAGTATTAAATAGTAAAGGTGATGATTTTTTATACTCATCATGACAGTAACACTAAACATATTTATTATTTAAGACTATTTCAGTATATAGGTGAATAATATTACATTTATAATCTTGTGTGGTGATTTTAAGAGGTATTAGGAGGATTACTGGACTGATTATTTACACAATGTTATTTTATGTTATATTGGTTAGGAATGAGTGTTAAGTAACTGAGTGAAATCTGACCATCTTGCTGAGACATTCTGCCTGAAAAACTGCTTTATAGCCCCCACTATATCTCTTCAACATTTAGGGACTACTCCAAAACCAATTACATATGGTTTACTGATATTAATATTCACAAAGGGTACATCTCCCCAGCAAACCCTATACCCGAGGCTTCTGTATATTTTATTCTCTCTTAGTGAGATGTACTAAGACATCTATTCCCATCCAACATAAGCATAATGACATGTTTAATACTAAGACTATATGGGGGAGCTCCCACATCAACAAACTTATAAAGGGAAAAAGCTTCTGGCCATCTGTAAATGATTTCCACTCTCCATTATAAAGGGATTTATAGCTGACAAGTAAGTCCCTTAAGCTTACTATTACAAACTGCAAGACCAACTGCAAATTTAAGTTTACAACCAGATCAGGTCTTCTTGAGCTATATTAGTAACCTCAGAAGCAAATGACAGTGATGCACTGAAATTATTTCCAATGGCACCTCCTTGTCTGACATCAAGGACCTCACTAATATTGTTGCAGGCAAATTCCTTTCACTCTTAATCAAGTCCTTATCGTATATTCCAAAATTAAATATAGCAGACCCATGGGTCCAGACTATATATCCCAAAAGCAAAACTCTCCATTAGCTTGTTAAACTAAGTCTCTCTGCTGTTACATTCTGAAGATGCGGAGAATGCACTTGTTCCCTTGCATAAATGTGGTCCCTCAGATGACCCTAGAAATTACAAGCCTATTAGTCTCACTAGTATTATATGCAAAGCTATGGAACATATGCTAGCTGGACTAATAAATAACAATATAGGTTACCTTATATCCTGGACATTCACCAGCTTGGCTTTGTAAAAGGCAGGGCATTCCTGCTTATCCTAGCAAGTTCTTTGGAAGGGTTACTGAGGCCATGGATGAAGAGCTTACCATCTACATTTCCTACCTGGACCTTGCCAAGACCTTCAGCCTTAATCCCTATTATTGACCCTCTCCCAAATTGCCATTATTAACCTATACATATTTCACCTCATAACTAATTGGCTATCTGATAGAACTGATACTATTAAGATCAGGAGTGTCTGCTCTAGACATAAAACATCACTAGTGATGTATCACAGGGCTCTGTCCTGTGTCCTCTTCTGTTATATCATATATTTTCTGAAAAGTTGATATCAAGGAACTATGGCCAGGTTCACAGCTAATTTCAATCTGGGGGTGGTTATCAAATCCCATTCTCATACTCAAATTCTCCAGCAAGGGATGACTCAAACAAATGCTTCGTGGATCAGTCATGGGATTACTCTTAAAACCAGGAAATGCATCATGATTTCTTTTATTAACTCAAACAGCACCATGACATACTATACATAGAACATTCCACTTAAATCTGACCCAATCATCAGAGACGTGACTACCTATAATGATAGCAAACTCTCCCATGACCACCATATCTCTGCTGTAGTTAGAAAACCCTTCTGCCTTGCACGGCTTACCCTTTGTGGTATCTCTTTAAGGTCCAAAGACATTATAAGCTCACTTTATTCCTTCCTTATTAGACACATCATTAAATATAATGATCTCTTCAGCAGGTTCCACAGTAAACACCTAAATCAACTCAAATTACCTCATTGCTTCCTCAATAAAAGATCTCAGGTTTTAGAAGAGTTAGCTAACATGATCTACCAAAATTGCTATCCCTCTTCTCAGTCTTGTTTAAGCTCCTGATGGGTGATAGCCTTTCATGATGTGAACAACCCGATATTCTTTAAAATCCTTCACCTAAATAGAAATAGAAATAGTGGTACAGCAATCACCAACTCTAAAGACCTAAATCTTTATGGAAACATTAATAGTACCAACTGTTGCAAAACGTACCTAAACCAGCGTATCCCCTAGTTTTGGAATATGCTCCCTTTACATTACAAATAGAGTAATTCCTTGGCAACCTTTAAACCAGTCTGAATGACAAAATGTGTGACCACATTTTTTATCTAGTATATGTGTAGAAAATCTACTTAATGAAAAGGTGCTATTAATCACCAATCAATATTTGTGATGTGACTGAGCTTCTTGATGGTATTTTTAGCTGTAATTTTTAAAACTATAAAATGAGATTAATAATTTGTAGAATTTTTAAAATTTCTCAAACTTTCTATTTTAACGTGGAATGTTTGTACAAGTAATATAAGTTAGGGTGTGCAAATGTAAGCACCGTTTTAAAAAAGATGATGTACTATTTACATTGAGTGTAATACATCTAACTTCCATGATGATAGAGTACCAGTCAAAACACAGAGGATTATAATCATCTCTGTGATAATAATCAAGTTATGTGTATGAGATATGGTCATCCAGAAATTCAACTTGAGAGTGGAAGGAAGCAAAGATCAAGAGGTGAATCTTGACATTCAAGTCGTAGGCAGTAACAACTGAATTATTTTTACAAAAACCTGTTCATAATTATTTGTAGTACATGGAGCTTTATCTGTTCTGTTTTATTAGTAGATCCATTAAAAAATGTAGGATCATGAAATGTTTTACAGTTTTTAGAGCCATAAAGCATTTAGCCCTGCCACACAGACATTGAACAGAAGTGTCACTCTGATGAATAAACAACTTTAAATACTGTTAGATGCTTCACTCTACTAGAATTGTGTGTGTGTGTGTGTGTGTGTGTGTGTGTGTGTGTGTGTGTGTGTGTGTGTGTGTGTGTGTGTGTGTGTGTGTGTGTGTGTGTGTGATACCAAAAAGTATTATAGATTTTTAAGCTATTTTAGTGTACTACTGTTGTTTGTTGATGACTGGCACTGGCTGTTTTTATGCTCTAGCACAAGACTAGAGCATAACAGCACTGAGAGTTGCTTAATAAAACTTTGTAAAGTTGTTTTCTTACATCAGAATTTGCATTTTTCTAGATTTCAGAATGTTACTGCAAAGCTCCTTGTACTATGGTATAGTTAGAGACATATATAGATGCTATTTGTATGGCCAGACTACATGTGTATGTATCTTATTACATTTTACACTGCAATTATGATGTAAATATGTGTGTGTGTGTGTGTGTGTGTGTGTGTGTGTGTGTGTGTGTGTGTGTGTGTGTGTGTGTGTGTGCTTAAATCTGCTAAAAAGCCCATAATCTTGCCATATTCATGATATTTGCTAAAACCTAAAGAAAAAGTTTGCATAGAGAACACATGCAAAACAGAGATGCTCCCACACTGCCAATAATCTTAGTCTACCTAAAATAGCTTCTCTAAACCCAGATCTATGTTAATGATTAACATATCTAAATGAAATAAAATAAAAAGAAAATAAGTTGAACTATGGATAAGATTTCAGTTTCACTGTAATGTAAAAAAGTAGCTTAACATTGTATGGTAACAAAACAGTCACTGACATTATTTAAGCACTATAGCTCACTGAAAACAACCCTCATAAATCAAAATCTGCACTTATATGATTTAAAACAGCTAAATAAACTTAACAAAAAAACCTGAAACCTAGAAAACATTTCTCAATTAAATATAAAGCAGTTAACTTGGCATAGGTATTTCTGCCCATATATACATACATATTGACTGAGATTCAGAAACAAACAGCACAACGTGAAAGACCAAACTGTGCAATAAGCAGCAATGCACAGGGTGGGGGCAATTTAGAGGCACACTTAACATGGGTGCATGAAGCTGTGAAATACAGAGGCCTGCAAAGCATGGCAAATGAGTATATAATGAGATGGAACTGGGCAACACTATGATAACGAGGGCTGTATTGAATACAGATGAGGGTAAAGTACATAGTAGAGTGAATCAAAAACATGAAAATTATGCAGTGTGCCATGACCACCAGCGTAGCTGTACACCACAAAATCACAGTGAACAGAGGCTGATACCACTCTAATATGTTAAGGGTAGCAGCAGCATTAATAGAAATGTCCATGTATGAGGCCATCCTCGATGCCAGTATCCATGAAGGTGTACGCTGTCACTCTCCACATTGCAAAAGGATCCAATATTCCTAACATTTCAGCCCTTCCATAACACAGAAATAGTGGACTGGTATTGTGTGGACAGAGACACTATGCAGGACCTGGTGCAGTTGTGTTGCCTTCACAAGCAGGCTCATGGGATGTGTGAAATAGCCATTCCTGATGGCCCTTGTGCACAGACCTTCCAGCAACCATATGGGAGTGCCAGATTCCAAAGTACTGGACCACCCGTTTAGCACCTCAAGTGAAGAGAGAAAAAAAAATGTTGGCTTTTACAGCTGCTACATACCACCTTCAACTCTTCAACTGAAAAGCAAAGAAAAAAAAAGAATTTGGCACATGGAAGAGAATGCTGCAGGACTCTTATTTGCACTCTTTAACACTTTGTTCCCAGGGTGATTGCCTCCTTTACCCCACCGTTGCTATGCTGCTGGTCCACAGTGTAATTTAGATACTTCTGCAAGAGTGCAAATTAATATTAGTTCAATGCTGGACCCTTTAGAATTTCCCCCACTATTACAAACAGCTCCTCTGCTACTACTTTGACTAAAACAGGAGTCAAATCAGGCAAGAAGAAAGAGGCAGAGGTAAGGGGTATCAGAGATCAACCACAAGAAGCCGCAAGAGGATAAAGCAGAGATAACTGCAAAAAAAGGTTTTAAATCATGTAAATATAAAGTGACAGAAACTGAATATGCAGTTCTTGGTACAGGATTAATTTTCATACTTGCAGGAAATGGTGATTTGTGACTTTTTAACTGAGTTATACATTTTAACATGGCACCTTAATTTAAATTGTTTTTTTTTTCCTGTGCAATACTGAACAAGTAAATGGTGATTTAAAGAAATCTACTACTTTTATCCCTGTAAGTAATAGTAAAATAGTGTGAGTGTTTCAGAAAGCATGGGAAAGTGATGTGTTATGTCTTTGATATATTTCTTAAACAACCAAATACTTATTTAAAGTATCACTTTATCAATGTCAAGAGAGAGCTTCTGTTTGTCAATGCAGAATGATAACATTATGATAAAAAAGGTGAACAGTAGTGAAAGAAACTCACTTTTATCTACAAAAGTTCTTGATTTATTGAGTGATGGTGACACCCATGCAGAAATTAATAAAACTGATGCTAATCCAATAATTGCACAATTTAATAGTAAAATATATGATGTAAATGTAAATAGATATGGTCATTATAAATTCTGAATGATTTCTCTATACCATATACTATTATACCAGTATAATACGGGATACCAAATATTCATAAAGACTTGTTAGATCCTCCTATGAGACCTACTAATCATCTTCAACATAAGTTGAAAGATGTGGTGTGGTGCAAGCTTTATCTAGTTATTTAAAGGAAAGTATAATATGATACACTGATAATGAACGTACAGTATGCATGTTTGTCACACTGGATGTTGACTTATTATTTAGAGTTATGCCCAATGATTTTGGTGTAGTTTTGCAAATAAAATATTTAAGTTCAAATACTATTCTTGCTAACTTAGAAATTAATACTTTCTGTGAATTTATGAATTTAATCTTGAATAATACTTTTTTTGTTTCAAAAAACATTTACCTTCAGATGGAAGGTGGGGCAGTGGGTGCTCTGGTTGCCAACATCTATGCAAATAAAGTAATGGCTATATGGAAAGAAGGGAGAGATGATAAATGGGGTCCAAGTGGAGAGTTGATAAATGGGGTCTAAAAGGGGTCCGAATGGAGAGATGATAAAATCAGCAAGCAAAGGAGAGTAGTATTGCTGGAAATGAATTAATCCTCAAGTCTTGGTGAGTACCTTCATGAGGTGGAACCTGTTTTTCACAAAATCTCACCAAGATGACACTGATATATAAACTGAAGTTTATATAGTATATATCATGGACAGAGGTAGGTTAAAAAATAAAAAAGTAGCTAAGTACACAAGTCCCAGGATAAAAAGGTGCCCAATCTTGGTAGGCACACTGGTGCCAGCACTATCTAAAATGACAATGTAGAATCCTCAAGACACAAACATTCCGACAATGGAGCTAGGCCAGGATCGGGGAGGATGCCCCCCCCCCCCATTGTAGAAGGAGATAGTAGTCCACAAAAATCACAAAAACTGTCAGGCCAGAAAAGAGCCATAAAGATGATAGAGTGGACTACTGAGGATAAGAAAGAAATTATGTATTGTTATTGTTATGCAAAATGCACAGAATTACCAGACAGAATGTACACAAAAAGGTTAAGAGAGAAATTAGAGGAAAGAAAAATGCTTCCACAAGAAACCTGTCAGAAGCTTTAAATGCAAATTTGTGTTCATTAACACAACAGATTTATGGAAAACATTCTATAGATTAAGAAATCTTGGGCCATCTGAAAAAAGAAGCGACTAATGAAGTACGAAAATATGAAGAACAAAATCTAGAGATTTTTGCAAGATATAAAAAAGAAATATGGACATGGGAAGGAAAGAGAGATCTGATATGGTGCAATATTTATGCAAAGGAAAAACACAAATAAATCAATATAAAAAAACAGCCCTAAAGATATTCAAAGAGAAATAGAAGCAAAGGCATGCAGATATGGAAAATTTCACAGTACAAAAGTAAGGTTACAAAGAGGGAATGTAGAACAGAAGATTAGTAAAGTAGAAGTAAAAAAAATAAAAGCTGAAGTTATTGAATACCTGCAAAGTGAAGGATTTAGTGTAGAAAATCTAACACAGGTGATATCACAGTATGAAGGAAGAATGAATTCCCCTAAGTAAGGAGAAACAGGAGGAGCAGGAGTGACCTGACGAAGAAATATAAACACATGAAAGAAAAACAACTTTAATAGGGTGCAATATTCATGCAAAGGAGAAAGCAAAGCTTATCAACACAAAAAGAGCAGCACCAAAGATATTTGAAGAGAAATACAGGCAAAGGCATCCAGATATGGAAAATTTTACAATATAAAAAATAAAAAAACAAACAGGAAAAGTAGAAAAGAGGATTAGTAGTGGATAAGTTAAAGAAATAGAAACTGTTATTATGGATTACCTTACAAAGTGAAGGATTTAGTGTAGAAAATCTAACTCAGATAACATCAATGCAGGACAGAGCAATGGATCCCCAAATTAAGGAGAAACCAGTGGAGTAGAAAACATCTGATTAGTTGCCATATGAAGATACTTTGGAGCATTCCACAGGAAACCGGTACAAATGTTCAGTTACAGTTGCACAGCAAGGGAAGCAACAGGAAACTGTGGCAACTCTGATGCAGCCAATGTTGTGTAGTGGTAGGCCAATGAGATCCCATATGAAAGAGCAACAGATGACACAGGAAGAAACTGAAGAGAAGGTGGCACAGAAGATGCTCTGGAACTTTCTGTAGAATGTCTGCAGGAAATCAAGAACAAAGAATGTGTCCTCAGTTTAGAAGAAAATGATCTAAGAGTTGCTTGATTTAATACAGATGGACAGACATATTAAGATCAATGAAAGAAATAGAATACAGAAAGTCAATAAAACCCAAAAAGTTAGACATTTGATAAACCAAATTAATACAGTTATTAGGACTGTTCATAGAAATGTATGCAACATAACAGAAGTAAACAGGAAATATTACTGTGCAGCTAAATTAATAACAGATAAAGTCTTACCAAAGGGCATTAATAAAAAGGAAGGGGAGAAATCAAATGCCATCATGGAAGTACTGAATAGAGAAAACTATAAAGTAATTAAGACAAGAAGCGTCACTGTTAGAAGAGTATAGAAGAGGAAATAGATCAACAAAAATACTCAGAAAGATGGATGTGGTAAAAGCAATGCACAGTATCAGAATAGATCAGGATCTATAATTCACTATCACAATTGACTAAAAATACCAGCACAGGCAGAAAAACTTAGAATATATGCAGATAAATAATAAAGGAAAAGTACAAAATAAGCAATTTATTGATGACACAAAAAAGGTTTATAGAGAATTGGGAAACAAGAGAAAGGGAACTGAAAAATTGAAACACCACTAAAAAAGAAGAAATAGATAGAAATATCTTTGAAGATCCTGTGGAACATAACAAAGATGCTGAATGGATAGAAAAAGTAAAAGAAATAATACGAAGTTCAAATGTACAGTATATGAAATGGGATGAGGTAATGGCCAGAGAAATTGAAACAAAGTTAAGAAAAGCTCCTAATTGGAAAACCTCAGGCCCAGATGCAGTACCTAACTTCTGGCTAAATGTATTAACATCCTTACATGAAGATTTAGCCAAGAGAAAGAACTATTTATAGGCACACCCCAAACAGACACCAACAATATTGACAACAGAACTCTTTTGTCTTACCCTTTACCTATTAAGCTGTCTACTTATTAACAGATTAGGTCAAGGGTAGAATTTGACTCCCATCAATCTTTAAAACAGGAATGCTACAGCATCAAGAAAACAGCCTGGGACAAAAATGTGATATAAAAGAACTTGAGCAAGAGGGAGTGTATACATATTTGGGATTTGATGAAGGATCAAGAATAAAACATGGACAAATGGAAATAAAACTTAGCAAGAAATATTTTAGAAGACTGAAATTAATACTGAAAACAGCATTGACATCTAGTAACAAAGTCCAAACTATAAACCAGTTTGCTCTGCCTGTCCTAACTTACAATTTTGGAGTGATTGACTGACTCCAAAAGGTGTTGGACTGGTTGGACAGGGAAACAAGAAGGATGCTTCATGCTTATCAAATGATTTATAAAAATCAGTGTATACCAAGGTTATATATTCCCAGTTCTGAAAGAGGTATGGTCCTCCTTGAACTTGATTACATATATAGATCTGCTCTCATAGGACTGCATACATATCTGCTGACCTCAGAATACCCAGGTGTACTGAAAATTTTTAAAACATGAAGAGAATAAGTCTAAGATGACTGCCTTGCTTAGTTTAGCAGAAGCATATGGGTGTCAAGTGGGAATGGAAATCAAACCAGAAGATAAAAAACAAGCAGCAACTGAATGTGCTAAAAACAAAAGAAAGAGTATAAGGTAAAGGATCAGATGAGAAGACAAGAAACAGGGAAAATGCATATAAAAACTCTTGGAACAACCTCATGTTGATCAGGATCAAACGCAGGAATGGTTAAGGAGAGGTGAATTTAAACCAAAAGATGAAAGGTTAATATTGGTGGCCCAAGATAGTGGACTACACACACTTTGGTTTACAAAGTCCATTGAACATGTGGGAGAAACAGACAAATGTAGGTTTTGTAAAACAGAACTGGAAGCAGCCGCACATCTTGCTGCTGGTTGCGATATACTAATGGCAGAATGACTGTATACTGAAAGGTATAATAATGTGGCAAAACTGTTGCTTTGGAGATTGTGAAAACATTATAAAACTGAATTTCTGGAAAACATTGGAAACATGAGCCACAAAACATTACAGAAAATAATGAAGTTTATACCATATGGGATCTCCCATTACTAACAGTTTAAAAAACAGATGCGAGAAAATCAAATATAGTAGTCCATGAAAAGAAGACAAAAGTAGCTCTGATCATTGAAATTGCTACACCCAGTGACTACAGTATGTTACGTACAGAGAGACGCAAAGTCATAAAATGCCAGGATATGCAGGCAGAAATAATGGCAATAAGGGAGCCATGGGTAATGCTAGCATAAGAAACTGACAGGCAGTGGCAGAGAATGCATACAATATTGCACTATCACAGACCCGAAACATTTCAAATGTGTGATGAAGGTCTGCTTCTGCTGTCTAGACATCTTCTTTAGTGCCCTGCATTATACTCAGAAACATGCAGCAAGATATTTGTCATGTGTGCAATGTTACAACATGCTGCTATTCCAGCAGATACAAAAGGGCACTGACATTTAGGAAAGGATATGCAAGTTCCAGGAGTGGAGGAAATGCTTGGTGAGCAGTTTATGAAGAATCTGGTTACTGGGTATGAGTATTTGAGGTGGAGGCAGCTGCTGTACACTGTACCACTGGCTAAGGGGCAGTACATGGTTAACAATTATGGGCCAAATTAGAAATAGCAAAGAATAAAAATGATGCATGCTGTACTACAAGCAGATTATGCTATGCTGTGCATGGAATGATGGCCACACCATTATGCATCAGCCACAAGCTACAATGGAAAAAGAACAAGGAGGGCAATGCACAGTTGTCATCACATGAACAGGTGGGATGGGCCACAGTGAATGAGGGCTGGAAATGGTAACTGGAGGGGGGTAATGATATGGTTGTGCATGTGAGTCATGGTCTGGTCAGTGTGGTGAGTTTGTAATATTGTGCAGGAAGGAGGGTGGTATCTCTAGTATGGGGTAGTTGTGAAAAGATGGGTGAAGGTTGATTAGATGGCATGTGGGTGGACATAGCCCCTGCAGAAGTTGTTGCACTGTGCATGTTTCTCTATGCCACATCCAGGGTGTCCTCAGTAGGCATATGCCCTGACAGTGCATAGCTTCATCCATGATGCATTTTATCTGAGGAACGTCACTGGCATGATCAGCAGCTGGCCCAGAGGATGATGGGCTACATGAGGAGGATCACCAGGCCATGCCATAGGAAGGCCCAATATTTGTGCCACACTTATTTGTGCATTCATGGTGGGCTATAGTGCTATCAACAGTAGTTGTAGACATGGAGAATGTGGTGCTATGGGACTTAGATTGACTTGTGTCCACCCCACAGTAATAAGCTTTCCCACTGGAGGCAGAAGAGGATTGGCCATGAGACTGGCAATGCCCACAGAGGGTATAAACTCTCCATGGCACTTTAGAAAATGTTACCTAAATAGGCAATGCCCTCCTTAATGTTGCCACTCAGCCCATGCTCCATACTGATCAGCTGTGCAATGGCTGAGGTGTTATCTACCTGTGCCTGAATGACTGCCTTGCACATCCATTGTATAACAACCACAGAGACACCCGGCTCAGGTGTGGAGTGGGAACCAAGATTTTTCTGCCTATATGCATGCTGCCCCATGCATCCATTACCCACTCACGGGAGCTGCCAGCACCCACTGATTCCAGGCATATAGGGGGTGAGGGAATGCCCTGTGCTTCTGTGTCAGCAATCTTATGTGACTGTGTGATAGGTTGCACAGGCAATGGAGCTGTGTTTGTGGAAGGGAAGGGTATTATGGCTACCATGGTACCCGTGCCTCAAAGTGGCGGCATATTGCTATGGTTGCCATCATTGTCAGGTGTAGATGTTTCTCCATCACCAGACATGCTGACATCAAAGGTGGGGGACCAATACATTGAATCATTTGTTTAAGGAGACAGAAACACCATAGTGTGTCAGTGTCACTTAGTGATAATCCCAGATACAAGTGATGCTACAGTTAACAAACAGTACAGCATGCAAAAAATATACTCCTGTGTAACTTGAAACCCTGAAGTGCCTGTAGGGAGGATATAAACATATATGCTGTGTGACTACTGGTTCAGATCCTGGCATGTTGAACTACATGGTATTTATCTGCATATATGTATGTATACTCATATACATATATATATATATATATATATATATATATATTTATAGCTACAGAGAGAGAGAGAGATAGAGAAACAGAGAGAGAGAAATATTTATCTATATCTATATATATATATATGTATATATATATATATATATATATATATATATATATATATATATATATGGGTTCACTAGATATGACCGAAAGTTCATATGACCGAAGCCCATTTGACTGAGACCAAATGACCGAAAGTTCATTTGACCGAAAAACCATATGACCAAAAACTAATTTCACAGAAAAACAGCACTGGCAGGTCTATGCCCTGTTCCTCACTGTAGTGCGACCCTGGAGTATGAATATATTGTTAGGGGGTGTGGGGGTGTAGCCCCCCACATAATTGCAGTTTTTGCACTATTATATACATGTGTATCCATTAAAAATCATTAAAACATACATCAGTAACAACTGGTTGCAAACACCCCCCTAACTTTATATTCTCACTCCAGGGTTGTATTACAGTGGGGAACAGGACCTATACCTGCTAGTGCTGTTTTTCATTGAAATAAGTTTTTGGTCATATGGGTTTTCAGTCAAATGAACTTTCGGTCATTTGGTCTCAGTCAAATGGGTGCTCCAGTTTCTTCCCACATCCCAAAGACATGCTGTAGGTGGATTGGACACTCTAAATTAGCCATAGGCATGAGTGCGTGCATGTATGTGCCTTCTGTGGAAGGTTGGGTGCCGGGCTGGCAACTCAACACTGTTAAACTCCACTGCCAATCATGAGCAGACAGGTGATCCGCTGTGGCGACACCTAACCGGGAAAAGCCAAAAGAAAAAGAAGAAGAAGGTCTCAGTCAAATGGGCTTTGGTCATATGAACTTTCGGTCATATGTAGTGAACCCATATATATATATATATATATATATATATATATATATATATATATATATATATATAGATAGATTATGGATATGAATATATAATAATATAATATAATATATCTATATGTGTGTGTGTGTGTGTGTGTGTGTGTGTGTGTGGAGGGGCACATCCACATACCCCCTTGCAGCATCACTGACTGTCCCACTGGTTATGATGCAGCTGGCTGTCATACCAGACAGATGCCAGGAACTCCTCCATGTCTGTAAGAGATGGCTCTGTGGGCAGAACCCTCCCCCCACATGTGGAATCCTTTTCCATGTCGGTGACTCTTCTGCATACTTGATCATGGAATCTGCTATGGCCACTGACATTGTTAACATGCAGAGCAAAGTCCTACCACACATTGTGAAAGAAGGCCTTGTCATTCTTTTTAGTTAAGAGGATCCACTGGCCATGTTCACAGACTGTCTCCAGCAGGATGTCTTTTTTTACCTGGGAAACTTCTCCATTCTTCTTCTTTCCTTAGGAGCCATCTTATTCTGCAAATGTGCAAAAAGGCATATTATTAGCTGCTGACCAGTGAGATCTGCTGCATCCATATTACAGTACACCACACAGTCCATAGGCAGCACAGACTGAGCAACACCTGACCTGCCCAGAGACACAGATCACTTCAAAAGGTCAATGCTGTGAGGTAGTTATCTGTAGCCAGTTGTAGCTGTGCTCCTACCACACCAGACTGTGCAGCATGTACCTGCAAAAACTGCCAGGACACTGTGACTCAATGCCACTGCATCTGTACATGTGGGCCATGTGGCTTGGCCCTCCAGAATCACATGCATGGCCTCCTCTGCACATGTGGATGGGTGCAACTGTGTTTACCTGTACCCAATCTGTCTGTCCCAAATGACAGTGGTGTATACCTCTCAACTGTCCAGATTTTTGTAGAATGTCCAGATTTCTGCATCATATTTTGGGCTGCTCTTCTCTCATAAAATCTGTGGTTTTCTGGCAAATCACTAAGGATTGAAGTAATTAAAAATAACAGACATTTGAATTTCAGATTTTATATCCTTCAGAAAATGCATTCTAACACAAGACCTGTTATTGTAGCAATTTGAAAATTTATCAGTCGTTGGTTTTGGGCCTTTGTTCCACCCTTATGTTAGGCTTTGTCTAGATTTCTTGTGCTGAGAGGTTGAGAGGTATGCTGAGGTGTGCAAAGTGTGTTACCTCTGTATCTGTCTGTATTTTGTATGCTGCGGTGTGCAGTGTGTTACCTCTGTCTGTCTGTATTTTGCTGTCACCACCATCCCAAACTCTAACAGTTTCCAACAAGCAACAGGCATTGTAAGAACATGGAAACTGCCTACTAGTGTATTCTCCTTGGTCTTTGAAGGTTTTGAGCACAACAAGAGATTCAGATCCACTGCAATCCATCCCTGAGTATGTCACTTGCAACCAGTGTACTGGCCCCGAGGAAGAGTGGTGCACATAGATGTACATAAGTCAGTCCCCGGGACAAACATGTTGCAGATTTAGTACTCCTTAGTCCAGATAATTGTCTTTGGAGTCCTCCTTCAAACAACAGACAGGCACATTTTCAAAAACAATTCTTCCAGTCCTCTCAGCAATGGAGTCACATTTTGAAAAGTAATTTCCCCACCCCATTCAACAACAGAGACTTGTTTTGAAAAGTAATTTCCACAGCCCACCCAATAACAGAGAGACTCATTTAGAAAGCAATTCCCCATACCACCCAACAAAAAAGAGTCACACTCAAAAAGCACCACCCACCAACAGTGTTGCACATTTTGAACAGAAATTCCACACCCCAACAAGCTAAGACAGACAGTGACATTTTAGGAAGCATTGCCCCCCTTTATATGATACTTCCACCAAATATCGATGATCAGTAAAGCACCGTGTGAGTAACAATCACCTGTGGTCCTCCTCCTTACTCTGCATTCAGACTTTGACCAACCTGCCCCCCCCCCAACAACACGTACACCAACAGTGAAACAGTGGGATTTTATCCGTACACGTCTCCTGAACATGTGTAACAGCATCTGTAGGTCTGTGCATCATCTATAAGTGTAGTCTGCAGTCTCCAAGTTCATCACTTCCTCAGTAGCAAATTTTCTCAGTGCAGTGAGCACTGCAAAGACTGTGAGGCAGTCATTGTGAGAATTATGCTAATGATACAAAATAAGGTAAATGTCTTTGACTTGCACATTTTATACAAGGCACACTAGACCAAGGCTACACTATAAGGCTTGCACCTGACCATGCACTCCCAGGAGTAGCTGTGAAGTTAGTTGCATGTGTGGGCAGGTTAGTGACTTCTGTGGACATGTCGGTCTATTAAGCATGTGTCATGGTCCCTAGAGGTACTAAAGAGCCATAATAGGTAACAGGTGGCTTGATCCAGCTACATGCAAAATGATGATCCTGTCACTCATACCTCAGACACCAAGGTGGTATGATATGCATTTCTATGTCACTATGTAGAGACATTGCACACTGTCACACTGCATTGGTGCCTGTTGGTGCATACCACATGGTACCTACAACACATGTTAATTTGAATATGCTGCCATATTTGTTTGCATTTTGAACTGTGAAGTTGCCATGGCTTACAGGGATGCTATGTGTGGCAGGGCTGCCAGGTAGTGTAGCAAGGGATCAAACTTATTTCATTGCTTAATATAGAACACTTTCTCGGGACCTCATATGATGGTCTATAATATTAGGTGGAGGACTGGCACTGTCTTGTTATGATAATGAGTGCTGATACAGACACGACCCACACAGCTGAGCAGCGCAGACACTATTACAGTGAAGTGAAGAAGCACAATCTTGATATTCCTCACTAATGGAAAGAGAAGCTTAGAGAAAGTGCCCTGGAGTTTTGGAGTAACTAATCAGGATGGGTGTATTTCACGGTAATGTACCATTATCTGCCCAGCCAAATGCAGGACATGTGATTCATGCACACTTCCCTTTCTTTTATGTTTTTCTGTTACTGGGGAGGTACGGGAGCACAAACTTATGTTTTTGAGGGAGTTGGAACAACTCTGTAGACTTATAGGTAAGAATATGCCCTATAAATTATAGCAGCATATAGTTTGTATACCAACAGAACTGCATATTAGTACATTGTTGATAGTAGTGGCAGACTCCTTTAACTGGGAATACACACCTTCTGACACAAATGTACTGTACTTACAAGCAGTTTTGCTGTTCCACCCATTCTACCTGCTTGTGGTACCCAGTCTGTTAGGGTACAGATAACATGCCTGCCTCTGCCTGGATCACCAGCATGCCATGTGCCATACTTTTCATCATACCCATGGCTTTGGCACCAATACTATTTCCACTGCTACAGCCTTGTCATCCATACAGAGTGTACTTGTCTAATTGCCCAGCATACCACTTGCACTGTCTTTTCCAAGCCTCAAGACAGTGCCAGTTTTACCTGTCATACCATGGGAATGCTTCACAATATCCTGTCTTGCATATGTTGCACTACATAACTGTTGACCACTGCATGGTGCCCAAGTTTAGGCTGCTGTCTTGACAGCTTTGACCATGTCCCACTGGCATGGTCCACATGTTGCCCTTCAAGAGATCCATACAGTCTGCCATAAATGCCATGTCCTTACTTGTCATGTAGCCATATACCCTTGCACTAGAGCCATCCCTGTCCATTGTTCATGACCCATGTTGTCACACATTGCATCTTATACATTGACCTCACAAATAAACACAGGAAGACTGCCTAGAATTCATGCAGTTGTGCCTTCTGTGAAACACTACTTGCAGTTCTACTCTTTTGTGTGGCAGATCAGAGCTACTCTGTACATTATCATTGCATACATAACAACATTTTACTGCTGCAGGTTAATTCTATGCCTGATAGTATTACCGTTTTGTAATGTTGATCCCTGTTGTATCTCTTTATCTCTTTTTATCATTCTTTGATATTTATTTAATTTGTTGTTTCATTTCTCTCCATTTACATTACTATTGTATGTCATGTTATCCACAGCTGTGTCTGTGGTGCAGCAGCAGGTGCCTCACAGTTTAACTGTCCTGCTACCCCATGCCAGGTCTTAAGCTGTCTCCAGGTCTGAATCTCTGAAGGGCCTCAGAACTCATCCAGTCGGAGGCAACCTGGAAGAATTCATGGTAACCTCAGTAGTATGTCACCAGAAGGTTTTCATCTCTTCGTCTGAGGACACCATCTGTAGGAGACAATATATTACTCGACTGGAATTAGGGGATGTGGTGATGGTGTTTGTGGACCAGTAACTTGATGTCTGCATTGGCTGCCTGGAGAATATCCCTGTGTGACAAGCAGAGCCATATCACTGTCTGGCCCTGCCCATTGGGCCACCAGTGGTGAGGCCAGTGCCAGTGGAGTAGGTAGTCACAGAGGTGACTGATCTCATCTGGATACACCACTGGACAACATGAAGGTCAGATGGCATCCTACCCTATCACCCATTATGATGTTTCCCTTCCTTGTGCTTCACTTCCCTCCCTAGTCTGTAGTCCAATTCTCTCCATCTCCATTTGTCCTTTCCATGTAGGTTCATAGGTTTGTAGGTAAGATCTAAGCAAGCAGTCTGCTGAGCATTTCAAGCCTAGACAAAAAACCCTATTCAGAAGTTCCTTCTAGCCTCAAGTAGGGCAAGATAATATAGACTGGAGAGAATGTGAGGCTGCCCATCCAATTATCTAGGTTTACTTTGAAGGTGGCAATGGTGCTACCCTGCTTGACATGTAGTAGATGTTTATTCCAGAGTTGAGAGAGAGAGGTATGAATCTATCACACCAAGATGTTTTATTTATCTGCTGATGAAGGTTTACTTCCTTTAACTGTGTATTTTAGGTACCATTAGTTCTGTGAAGGGAAAAAAGGTGAAATAGGGTTGGATCATTCATGGCTCAAAAGGCTAGACGTAGATCTCCATGGAGGAGTCTCTAAAAGACTGTACACAGAGAAATCTGCAAGTCTCTCCTGATAACTAAGATTTTCAAGGCCACTGATATTTTTAGTTATGAATCCATGAAGTCTCTCAAGTTGTTTGATACATTTAGATAAATACATGCTAAAAGGTGCATTATATTCAATAATGAGTCTCATAAGATGCCATTAATGGGAAATTAAGACGTATTTTGTTCTAGTGGAGATGCCTTTGGAAATTAGATAGAATTATAAAAGATAGTGCCTGAATTTCTTACAACAGTGTCTGGTTGAAGGGGTGCATCTCCTATATGGTAAATGAAACAGTTTTGTTTATCAAATGAACTTTGCTACACTTTTTACATTTAATTTGAGAACATTGTCCTTGTACTGATTGTTAATATGGTCTAACCCATGGTGGAGCAATTGTGAGTCAGTTGTAGATCGAACAATAACATCCAGTTTACAGTTCTCTGCATACCTAGTTAACCATAGGCCAGAAGTGGGTCTATATTATAACCTCAAACATGAAAAATTTTGAATACCCATTCATCATTGAATACCCATTCATCAACACATAAGTGTCGAATGACCTCTTCACCGAATGGCCACATCATCGATTTCTTTCCAAGGGAAAGAAATTGGTAGGTCAACTACCCATGACACAATATAACAAACACTATAAAGTGGGGGGTGAAGCCCCCAAAACCCCACAATGTGCGGGGCTGTGCTCTCCACCCCCCCAACTAAATATACTAACTCTAAGATCACACTACAGTGGGGAAAAGAGCAGCTTTAAAACAACAGCCGACCGATTTATTTCTCTTGGAAAGAAATCAATGATGTAGCCGTTCGCTCAAGAGGACATTCGACACTTATGTGTCGATGAAAAGGTACTCGAGATTTTGTACCTTCAAATATTTAATATAGACCCACCAGAAGTAATGGCCTGAAGGTCTGAGAAATATATGACAAAAAGGAGAGGTCTCAAATCTGAGCCCTGTGGTACAGTTTGGCCTTCTCTTTTGTGTTACACCCCTTTTATGCCAACAAACATCTCTCTTATTGGTCTTTGTGCTCTGGTTTGTTTGTTTGCCTGTCCCCACCACCTTCCCTATACACTCATTCCTCCCCACATCTTCCCCTTACTTACTTCCCCTCTATACTTCTTAAGAAAAGAAAAAGAAAAAAAATTGTCATCTGTCCCATAAAACAAACAAACAAACAAACAAAAACCAAAAAAAACCCCTTGCTTCCCTACCCCATCCCACACTTTCATTCCCCTTTCCCTTCTATGTGTTCAATATCTTGCTCTTCCCCTTTCTGTCTTGTACACCTGTTTCTTTCCCATTAATGTCAATAAACTGGTAGGGACTTTGCTGAGAAGCCTTTATTGTGGATCTCAGCAGTTCTTCAACTTTTTGCTCATGTGAATGTGCATCATTACGGCAGATCCCATGTCAAAACTGTTTCGGGTAATTTTTTCTTTGTGGATTTCATCTTATTAGTCTGACCTACAAATGTGGGGAACCTCAATTTCTGAAATAATTTGTAGCTGTCTTATCAGAGTCTAAGTGCATAGGTTAGTATAATTGCAAGTAAGTGTTTTACTGATGTCAGTAATGACTGGGCAGTTCATGGACTGGTATCTGGGGAAGTGTTGATGGATCTTCTTATGCTGTTACTGAAATAGGCTATTGTTAACCATTGTTGAGCATCTGCTTGTAGTAACTGTTGCTACCAAGAATACATATTTACTGTGCATTCCAATGCTTTTGTGCTCCCATCAACATACAGTTGAAGCTGTTTATATTACCTTGTTGTGATACACCTAATTAAGTTTAATAAAGCAGAAAGTAATCTGTTCATAGTACTGCAGCATGTGCTCTGTCTGTCTATCTACCTGTCTATCTATCTATCTATCTATCTATCTATCTATCTATCTATCTATCTATCTATCTATCTGTCTATCTATCTATCTTATAGCAGTTATCTATATCGCACCACCTACCAAAGTCCTTTACATGCAAGACATGTTAAACACCATCCTAAACTTAACTAGGTGCAAACAAACAATTATTATAAGAGATCTCAACCTAAAATGGAAAGGTCAGTACAAAGTTGAACTGTTAAGACTTACCATTATCATGGGACTCATATTGTACAAGTAGTTGAAACAGGTACAATAACTAATTCCCAAACAGAAAAATTAATCCATACTTGATGTAGTGCTAACCAATACTCCTAACAAGCTGTGCTATACGTTGTCCTACCAGATGCACTCAGTGACCATAACCTAACAATACTTTATTGGTCACTGAAGCACCAGAAGCTCCCATCAAGGCTCTTTCACTGCTGAGACACTAGTCAGTGTATTCAGCAACACTTCTGCTTGCAATTAAATGGTCCAACATCTGCCATTACACAGACCTTACTACCACTCTATTAGCACTTTATAACTTGCTCTCCCCAGTGCAGAACAAAGTACATCTTGCTAAGAAACTCAGGGTCAAGGTCACTCCATCCCCTAGATATCTTTAAACACTCATGCAAGGATGAAACTTGGAGACAAAGCATGGAGAATCTGGAAAGAAGGCCTACGGCATCCAAACTCACATAAGTAACATTGTATGCTTAGAATAGACATAAGGGTACTAACTAAGGCTGCTGAGGTGCAGTAACTCAGGAAAACACAACTAGCCACACAAGGGCATCCCAAAAAGATTCTGGTATGGCAGAAATAAAATCCTCCCACAAATGGCTAAAAGAAGAAAGCTTCCCCAACACATACTACAACAACATTTGTGAATCTACCCCCCCCCCCACAGCTGCTGGGCCCCAGCTGCCACATTTCAATTTTAAAGCACTCAGCCCTGACTCTTCCCTGCCCCTACACAGAATCTTGGAATACCCCAAGTTCTAGTTCAATGCCATTACATCTAAATGGGTTAAGGAGCTGCTTGAGAAGCTCAAGACCAGCTCTAAGTACAGATTTCATTTTATTCATCCACTTATTTTCTCACTCAACAGCCAGTACCTCTGCAAGCCTGTTGCTCATATTTTAACGCATCTCTCACTACCACTAGCCAACCATTCAGTTTTAAGCATGTTCATATTCTTCTTCCTAAATCTCCCAGTGCCACAGTTGCTAATTACTTCAGACTTATTGCCAATCTTTGTTCTTTCACAAACAAAAAAAAAGTTTTAGATAAACCTGCCTAGAAACAGATTTTAGACTGTAGCAAAGTATGACATTCTTATTGCAAGACAGCATGTTTTTCACCCTAATTCCAATACCCTTATTGCCATATGCTCCCTTATTAGCCACATTTTCCAAAAATATAGACTCAGAACATATAACTGGTACCCTGTTCCTCAGTTTAAAAAGAGCTTTTGAAATGGTGAACCACACTGTTCCCCTGCAGAAACCTAGTCTATGTGGGTTCTCTAAGAATGCTAAACACAGATTCAAAAATAGCTAACAGATTTTTTAACATTAAAGGTGAATTCAGCATTCCAGTGTCTGGTAGTATTAACTAGGACATCCCTCAAGGATCAGCTCTCAGGTGACTACTCTTTACAGTTCACATAAATGACTTCCCTTGGGATCTGCCCAATATCAGTTGCATACTTTATGTGGATGACATCGCCCTTACAGTGGAAGGAATCTGCACAGACATTATCTCAAGGCAAATGCAGCATCGGTTTGACGTGACATGGAAGTGGCTAGTTAAAATAAACTTCCCATAACCATTGTTAAAAGTACAACTATGGTACTGGGAACCATATAAAAACTAAGAGACACTTTGTCCATATTTATTACAGATTCCTCAGGAACCCCCACTGCAAACCTCAACTACTAACGATACATAGGAGTTACCACTGACCAGTCTCTTACATTTCATGCACACAGAGCATCACAGGTGGACAAGGTGCATGTCCAGCACAAAATCTCCTATAAAATATCCAAGACAGGCATTCTATTACTATTAATGTTCTCCTTGTCAGACTGGAATATGTTCTCCGTATCATTACAGCTCACTCTAGTTATAACATTTTATTGATTCAACCAACAGAAAACAAAATACTGAGATTCATATTCCTAGCCAACTCAAATGAGCATAATTATAACACGTTACAAAAAAGGCAGGTGATTAGCGTAGCTTCTGTATCCAGTTTCTTGCTGGCAATGCTGATTTTCAAGCTGCTGTTTAAAAGTTACTGCCCACCACTAAAAAATGTATTACACATCAGAGAAATGACCCACTCACTCAGTTCAAGTAACACTCTTCAGCTAGTAAGACCAGCACTCAAACTTACTACCAATAAAAGTGCCTTTTATAAAATCACATCAGCATGGAGGGACTCGCTCCCTGAAGACATTAGATTAGTGTTTGAACTTAGCAATTTGTAAATTTAATAGGGATCCAAGTTAAACATATCATAATCATTTGCTATTGTCATTCTGTCCTCATTTTTTTTTTATCTCTTCAGCCATATTTACTCCAACCAGATATTAATCTCTTTGATTTGCTGGGGCAAGGATCAGCTTTTGTCTATAAATGCTGCTATATATTTTCATACTATAAGGCATAATTTTTTGTATTTTGTTTTGTATTTGTATTTATTCTGTGTGGTTCCTTATTTTTAAGTATGATGTGTATGTTGACATTTTGTATTTGTATAGTGTTTCTGTATAATGTCTTGCCTCCTTGGCCCAGGTTCTGACTGAAAAGGGTCTTTGGACCTACCTGGTTAACAGCAGAAAGTAAATAAATGGGTTTACGTCTATGCAAATTGAATTAAAAATAAACTAAATAACAATACAGCTAAACTATAAAACTTAGAAATGCATAAACCTCACTAAAAGACTAAAATGCCTTAACTAAGTAACTAACGAAATAAATAAATTTTAATTAAATAAAAAACAAAATTATTTTAGAATTACAGTCTAGAATCATTCACTGGAATAATAAATGCAAGACTATTAGACCAAAGGCCATGTGTACCCAGCCAATACACACCCTCAGGCTCTACCAACCTTTTTTTAGGGAGGGCAAGGCCTGTAAGTGTTTTAGGGTATTCATTCAATTATCTAAACTATGTCTGAAGGCAGACAGGGAATGTTACTGTTTGACATGAAAGAGGAGCCTACTGGAGAGTAAGGAGAAGCATTGGGCGATGAACCTGTTTCTCCATTTAATTTTGTTTATTTCCCGATATAGATTCACATCTCTTGTTCTAGTGCTGTCTGTACTGTTTGACACATTGAAGAAAAAGGAAGTATCAGAAAATGGGGTCCTTGAGGGCATGGGAAGCAAGGCAGAGGTCTCTTCTCTAAAGTCTATGACACTGAAGAAATTTTAGCCTGTCCTGATAACTAAGACTTTTTTAGGCTCAAGATGCTTTTTGTTAGGCACCTCTGCAATATTTTGAGCTTTCTGATCTGGCTGCTGAGAGACAGCTAACTAACTGTAACCTTGTCCTTGTTTGTCCTGTTGAGTACAGAATCAATGGGCCTGACAAAAGAATCACCAGTTATTTTTTTGATGTTTCTAGAAGTTGATTTATTCTTGTTGGGTTCAGGGCTGTTTTGTTGCCTGTGATATTTTGAAGAAGGGTATGCATGTACTAGATGCATTTGGGGGTGGCTCATTGATGCCTACCCTTAAGAGTTCTAGGAGGCTTAAACAGTGATTTCTTAATAGCATCAGCATATAACTGTTTTATGCAAATATCCCAAAAAAGCCTGAGCACTGAATACACAATAAATCCAAGAAAATGTTTGATTACATAGTGAAGTTAAGAAATGAGCAAGCAAATTGTAAATCTATTACTTGCTAGCCTTGTATATTTTATCCTTTCACCATTCTTAGAGTTTGAGTGTGTTTCAAAGGTATTATAATGGTGGTTATTCCTGTTTACTATGTGGGATACCAGGGTTCAATTCCCTGATGATGGTTAAAGTATTTTTTCAGTTAGCTCATTTTTTTTATAACTTTATGCTTACAATTAATGGCGTATTGGTAGGTGTTTCTGTTTTGCACACAACAGCCACCATTGGTTGTTTTTAAAGGTTGTGTGAGTGAAAAATGCTATTTATAGGTCTGCATGACTTTGACTGATGGCTCTGATGATGTCAACTCATTAAGAGGAAAGCGCTCAACCATTCGTTGTTATGTTGAATAGTTTGTTTTTTGGCAAATTTTACAACAGTTTTCAAAAATAACATGACATTTTGGAGACCTTGTTTGGAAATGACTGCTGGATTCTGTTTTTTCTTGTTTTATGCAAATAGTGTAAGGATGTTGTATTTGTATGAGTTGGTGAAACAGTGTGATGCTCACTGTATGCATGGGATTTTGAGAGGGCTATCACCAAATTACTTATGTGTTTTCACCTCTTGTAGATGGAATCCATTTGGTTGAGCAAGAATCCATTTCCCGTGAGAATGTGGCAGTTCCAATACTGGATCAGGACACCAAGTGCTAGAAGGCTAGCAATGGGAGGGGAACATAGATTGCTATCTCTCTCTTTCTCTTTCTCCATGTTGTCTAATACCATTATTTATTGCATCTTGGAGGAAGGAGGTGTGAGGAGGAAGCAGCGAGGAAGAATAAACCTGAGGACTACTGGTGTTAGTCACCTAAAGGCAGATGGAAGACTGATATTTTTACACTGATGACTAAGGGAATCTTCACTTGTGCAAATGGACCACTATTCAGTTTCAACAGTGGAGATGGTGTACTGAACAATATACACAGCTGATCGCAGTATAAAGCAAACAGTAAAAAGTTAAGACCAATGAAAAAACAGCTCTAATTCAACAACTTAGTGTTAGGCTACCTAGAAATATCAGCAATCAGTGTACTCTCACTAAAGAATCTCCACTGCTTCAAAATGGCCTAAGCAACAGGCCTGAACTAAACCAGATGCAAACAATGTAAATTGTGAAATTAAGTGAAAAAAATCATTAAAAACTGCAGAATTTTGGCAAAATTAACTAAATGAATTCAAGTGGTATAGGGCAGATAATGCAGAAAAATGCACAGATAACTCCCTTGAGCTGCTTATGGAGTATCAAACTTTCAAAGCATCTTTTTGTAATGTTTCAGCAGGAATAGACCAGTGCAGCTTCCTGAAGCCTTTGGTAAGAAGCAGCAGGAATGCTGAGCTTATCTCATAATAAAGTAGACAGTAAAAAGTAAAGACAAATGAAAAAAAAAAAAAAAACTTCTGTAATTCAATCAGTTACTGCTAGGCAGACAAAAACAGCCGCAATTAATGGGCTTTCACTACACAATTGCCAGTACTTCAAGAGGGCCCTACACAAGTCCTTAGCCAAGCTAGATGCAAATAATACAGACAGTGAAAATAAGTAGAAAAATGCATTCAAAGCAACAGAATTTTGGCAGGATTAGCTAATTTAATTGAAGTGCAGTACAGATACAGCACACTCCATCTTGTGCAAACTATCTAAATCCAAATTCAGTAGATACTTAGGCAGTTGAAGCAACCCATTGCTATCAGTGGGAAATTATACTATAATATAAAACAAAACAAAAAAAAACACTGAAAAACAGATACATTGAATATGTAAAGGTATGATTTGTGTAATTCGTGAGATATCTTGTATTGAAGGATATAAGGGACTCAATCTCTGATGTATATTAAATGTGTTCCATGCCCTATTGAACAAGATACAAGATAAGTCATACACCAAACTTCCCTTAAAATTTTTCTCTCTCTCTCTCTCTCTCTCTCTATATATATATATATATATATATATATATATATTTATATATATATATTTATGTGTGGGAGTACATGAAATAATTTAAATACCCAAATGTCAAAATCAGTAACGCTGAAAAAAAAACCTCAAAAAACAAACATTAACAAGTCATTGTACATGTTTTGAGATATAACCTTGGGGCATGCAATCATAAAATAGTGTTTTTTGCAGGAGGGAAAGCCCCCTGTACTGCCGAAGCCCCCTGCTAATTATATATTCTAACTCTAAGATCGCACAATACCTGGAAAAGTGAATATTCCCCAATCCTGATAATATAGCAATTTTGCACTATTGTTAAGTTCTTATATGTATGAATATATGTCTATCTATCTATCTATCTATCTCTCTATCTATCTATCTATCTATCTATCTATCTATCTATCTATCTGTCTATCTGTCTATATGTGGACCCCAGTCAGAAGTTCGATTCTTCAGAATGTCAATCTTCATATATTCAAGACCATATGATCGATTTTCCAAAAACTGAACTTTAGAAGGCAACAAAAAATCTACATTTTTGTGGGGGGCTAAGCCCCTTGTGCCCCCCTCACCCCCTGTGTATTATTAATATATATATATATATATATATATATATATATATATATATATATACCAACTCTGAGGAAAAGGGTAAATTCCCTGATCGCCACTGTACCACGATCTCCATTTAAAAGCGTCAACTATTCGGAAAAACGATCGTATGGTCTCAACCATATGAATTTTGACTTTTTGAAGAAATGAGGCTCTGAATGGGACTTGTGTATGTTTATGTATGTGTGTGTATGTATATATATATATATATATATATATATATATATATATATATATATATATATATATATGTTTTTATGGATCCTTATCAGTTTATCAAGTTTTTAGAAACTCGAAATTCATATAGTTGAGACTATATGATCGAGTTTTTGAAAACTCAAAGCTTTTGAATGGAGATTGTGGTAGAGCAAGGATTGGGAAATTTACCATTTTTGTCACTGCAGTGCATTCTCAGAGTTGGTGTATATATTTGCAGTGAGTGGGGGTGCAGGGGGGACTTGCCTCCTGCATAAATGTAAAAAAAGTAGATTTTTGTGTTTTTTTTTCAGAAACTCACATCCATATAAATTTTGAGTTTCTGAAAACTCGATTATCTGACATAGATCTCTCTCTCTCTCTATATATATATATATATATATATATATATATATATATATGTGTGTGTGTGTGTGTGTGTGTGTGTGTGTGTATATATATATATATATATATATGTGTGTGTGTGTGTGTGTGTGTGCATAAAAATATATATGTTCCTCCGGGTTATGTCCCAGAACCTGTGCTATTTGGGTTATTTATGACAACTTTTCATATTCAAAATGACTTATGGATAAGTAAATATGCTAATGACACTAAGGTTGGTTCAGTTATTACAAATTTGGAAGATCATAATCGATTACAGAAATATTTAAATGAGTTATTTA